>NC_044035.1:279561097-279861097 GCF_901765095.1 Microcaecilia unicolor | reverse complement strand
TTTATTTTGTAATCTGCACTGATCCAAGAATAGTTTGTAGTGGAATATAAATTTCTTTGTAATTGTAATTGAGTATGTGCCTGTCCATAGTATCTGCACATAGAAACCATGCCCTTAAATCACCAATTGCCAGGAATCCATTAGGCCACACACGAATGCACTGAGAAAGCCACACAAAGTCCGTCTTACCATAATCACTGCAGTTGAGCCTGATGTGGACCTACTGCCACAGCAACATATGAAGTGTGCAACTAATTGGAGCTAGGTGGCCGACTTCAACCTGTCACTGTAAAGGCTCTGGAACCAAAAAAGTTGCTCCACCTTAGAGTCACTATACATATCTATCCCAAACCGCTCTCCCCCACAACAGTGGAATGCACCTATGTCCAAACATCATGTCCTATATATTGTGTCCATGCCCAGACCACACTTCTATATAGCCCTGGATACCTGTTGCTACCACATACTATAAATTCACAAAAGAATAAAATCTAATGACAAGCCTATCGTGTGCCACCCCTCTGTAGATCCCTGCCTTTCAGTTCTGTGGTAGTCAAATTGGCTAACATTTATGCTTTCATTTCTTCAGCAATGAGGGAGCAGCAGGACACCTCCATCATGGAGGAAAAGGAGGATGTAAGGTCCAGTTCACTGGAGAAGGAGAAATTAAAGTAAGTAAATTAATGAAGAGCTTACTAAGCAGCTGGTTGGTGGTGATCTGGTCACTCTCAAACGTTTAATACATTACAAAAAGTGACAGGATGTATGCATCCAGACAGGATCCAGGGAATCTGTGGAAAACAGTTGTTATTTTGTCCTGGGAGTAGCAGACCACGTGCAGTTTGAAGGAATGAAAGACCCTTCTTTTGCTGTAGGTCCCCTCTCTCTCTTCTGAGAGACTGAAGGGTATATATGTACAGTCTGTTATACCCAGGACAGATAGGAAATGGGCCATTGCTGCTTGTTCTACACATTGTGAGGGAAGGCTATATAGTCAGATATGTGAGCAAGAAAGGCCCTGAGAGATTGTGTGATGCACTTTGAGGAGGCAGACTGGCTGAGTCCTGCCATGACATCCATACACTGGAAACTGCCAGTGGCCAAAAGGCTAGGCCTGTGGTGACCTTTAAGGGATTACCCCCTCTGTGTGGTAGAGCAGAGGAGACAGAGATGGTGGATGACAGCCTTATTAAAGTGGAACCAGATGAAGCACTGGACATTTGTGAGGGCTAAGGACTGGGTCCTGGGTCTATATATATCGTGGGATAGGGATTCTTCCTTGTAGCCTTCTTCTCTTCCTTGTGTGCCTCAGCTGGTATAGCTGAACAGCAATTCAATGATGTCACTCATGACTCCTAGCTCCCACCCAGAAAAGGAGTACAGGACGGGTAATGGACACTCCACCACAGGAACTGGTTCTTGAAAGATACTTTATTCAATGCTTGTACAATAGGACCCAACACACTCTTTGTTTTGGCGTGATAAAAATGCAGGGGAAATAGGCGTTTTTATCACACCAAAACACTGACCGTGTTGGGTCCTATTGTTCAAGCATTGAATAAAGTATCTTTCAAGACCAGTTCCTGTGGTGGCATGTCCATTACTCGTCCTCTACTACTTTTTTGATTGGGACTCTCTATATGGAGGTTGTTTCCTGGTTTTCTGGGGTTCCTGGTTCTTAGCTCCCACCACCAGCACTCTAGCAGCCACAGACACAGAGACCTAAACACAGTCACTCATACACATAGGGATGTTGCAGGGGGTGTAGGCGTGGTTCATTATTGGAATAAAAGACTGTGCAAGAGAATAAAGGATAGTCAAAGACACAACTACATGGAGAGAGTTGACAATCAGGCCAATAACTCCTAATTACATTACATTTAAAGCAACAAGTCCCAAAAGACAAGTGAAACTGGTGTTTGTATGTAATATATAGCAGCTATAAATATCAACATTTATATATCCCACCCTGCATATCAGTGTGCTTTGAGAAATTGGTTCTACACATGTAGAGCTCTGCACTGTCCATACCATAACCCCAACATGCTTGTTTTCTATATGGGGATATCTATATGTAGCCTGTGTAAACATGTGCAAATTGTGGTCTTTCCAAATAGCAGTTTACACATAGAAATGCTGGCATTTCCACATGTACATTGTGAATAAGCCTTCTAAAATAATCATTTATATTTATTGGCCTTGTATAGGAATAATAAACTGCAGTACTCCTCTGCAAATAGGTTTCTATGACTTTAACACAAAGTTGTCAAATGGCATTCTGAATGCATACTAATAAATAAAATTTTAATATTGTAAGCTGAAAAACTGTTTCAATATGTAAAAACATGAATTTAATAAACAGGATAGTTGTTTTTTCTAACATACTGAAATATGTTTTCCATTAAATATTCAAAGAGGATCTTTTTTGTCTAGGAATTAAGCCTAGGTTTCTTTTCAAGTGTGTAGCTAGCAATACATGGAGGGGTATAATCGATAGGTGTGCCCAAGTTTTCCTGAGGACGTCCTCACAGGACGTCCCGGCGAAGAGGTGGGGAAACCCATATAATCAAAACAAGACGGGTGTCCATATTGCATTTTGATAATACAGTCAGGACCGCCCAAATCTTGACATTTAGGTCATCCCTAGAGATGGTCGTCCTTAGACTTGGTCATTTCTGATTTTTGGCGATAAAGGAAACTAAGGACGCCCATCTCAGAAACGACCAAATGCAAGCCCTTTGGTCATGGGAGGAGCCACCATTCATAGTGCACTGGCCCCCCTGACATGCCAGGACAACAACTGGGCACCCTAGGGGGCACTGCAGTGGACTTCAGAAAAAGCTCTCAGGTGCATAGCTCCCTTACCTTGTGTGCTGAGCCCCCCAACCCCCCCCAAAAAAATAAAACCCACTCCCCACAACTGTACACCACTACCATAGCCCTTACGGGTGAAGGGGGGCACCTACATGTGGGTACAGTGGGTTTATAGTGGGTTTTGCAGGGCTTACATTTACCACTACAAATGTAACAGGTAGGAGGGGGATGGGCCTGGGTCCGCCTGCCTCAAGTGCACTGCACCCACTAAAACTACTCCAGGGACCAGCATACTGCTGCAATGGGCCTGAGTATGACATTTGAGGCTGGCACAAAATATTTTAAACTATTTTTTTGAGGGTGGGAGGAGGTTAGTGACCACTGGGGGAGTAAGGGGAGGTCATCCCGATTCCCTCCGGTGGTCATCTGGTCAGTTCGGGCACCTTCTCGTGGCTTGGTCATAACAAAAATAGGACCAAGTAAAGTTGTCCAAGTGCTCCTCAGGGACACTCTTTTTTTTCCATTATGGGTCGAGGACGCCCAAGTCCCGCCTTCGCTACACTTCTGACATGCCCCCGTGAACTTTGGTCGTCCCCGCGATGGTAAGCAGTTGGGGATGCCCAAAATTGGCTTTTGATTATGCCAACTTTGGCGACCCTGGGAGAAGGACACCCATCTTCCGATTTTATCGAAAGATGGGCGTCCTTCTCTTTCAAAAATAAGCCTGATAATGAGATATTTTTAATTATCTAAAATGACAATTTTAAAAAGTCATTTTTTATACAGTTATGAGCAGTACTAATATCTTTGCTTTACCCCATTTGTTAAAGATATGCATAAATATGGTAATTAGGTAGCTCATTTGAATGTGTGCAAGAATATAAATATCAGTTTTTGTTTGTTGTAAGCAATTGATATATGTTACATATTTGCAGTAAATCTTTAATGCAATGTTCTTCTTACTGTGCAACTGCCTCTGCTGAAAAACGAAAAAGATCTGCTGACATGTGTACAAACATCCATTAGAAATGTTTTTGTTACTGCACTTGCTGTGTTCAAGCATTTAACAACAGTTTATTATTTGCATATTCTTGTGCGTGAGCATAGTATGTAGAGCAGTGGTCTTAAATAAGTTTTACTTTGAGGCTACTATTGGATCCAAATGAGCTGGAGGAGAGCTGCCAAACATCTTCCCATGTGAGACCGCAACACTTCTGACCAATGTGTGCCAATGATATCTACCCCACCAGCCCACCTTCAAAATTTTCCACTGAGGGTAGCCTCAAGGAGCTGGATGTTTCCAAACGCATTGAGGAATGCCTTGTAGTTCAACATGTGGCTCATCCCCCTATCCACTTCCTCCTTTCTCTTGTAAGCTTGGGTAGAAAAGCAGAACAGAAAAAAAGCAGAATGATGATGGGGGCCACCCCAGAGGTCTCTAGGGGCCACCATTGGTCCCCTGGGGCTTGCATTGAAGAGCACTGATATAGAGAGTGGTTTTCAGATTGCTTGTTTTAGGACAAACACTCTGAGTGTTTCGTAACTACCAACCTGAACCAAATCTCTAGGTACACCTACATTTTCCCCTTGAAACTTACCTGTAGAAATTTAGACCAGATTTTTATTCAGGTATATTTCATATGGAAACTAATAGGCCCAATATTCAGCCGGCAGTAGGCAGCGTGCTTGCTGTCCGCCAGGGGTGTGGCTATGTGGGGCCACGGGGTATGGGCCCCTGTAGATTTGGCACTGGCCCGCCATGCCGCCAACCCCTTTGTTGTATGTACAGGACGTCAGACTCACAGAAACAGAAGCCTGCCCTTGCAAATCAGAAACGCGGCCACGCTGGAGAAGAGGACTTCGGCTGGCGGGGGTTGGGGACCCCTGCCAGCAAAGGTACCTGACGGCGGCGGTGGGGGAGGGTTAGCGGGAGCGGGAAGAGGGGGTCAAAAGGGTTGGCGTGGGGGGAGGGGTCAAAGGTGAAGGTGGTGGGAGGGGTAAAAAATGGCAGGGGGGGGTTAATTAACGCCAGGCCCCCTCCCTACCCATCTTCAAATCATTGCTCAAAGCCCACCTCTTCAATGTCACTTTCGGCACCTAATCACAACACCTCTACTCAGGAAATCTAGACTACCCCAACTTGACATTTCATCCTTTAGATTGTAAGCTCTTCTGAGCAGGGACCGTCCTTAGTTATTAATTTGTACAGCGCTGCGTAACCCTAGTAGCGCTCTAGAAATGTTAAGTAGTAGTAGTAGTAGTAGAAGTAGTAGTAGTAGTAGTAGTAAAATGGCGGGGGGGGGGCATCGGCGCTAGGGCGGGCTAAAATGTGCCCCCTCACCTTGGGCTCTGGACCCCCCTCCCGCCAAAGTCTGGCTACGCCCCTGCTGTCCGCTGCCGGTGTTAAACCTGGATATTCAATTCCAGGCCATATCTGGGTTTATTTTGACCATTAAAAAGTTAACTGGCTATGCCGATATTCAGCGCTAATCAGTTAACATTTTAGCGGTCAAAAATAGGCCTGCTATTTAAGCAGCCTATTTTGACAGTTCAACATAGCTGGCTTAGTGCTGAATATCCATCCCTAACCAACTATGCTGCACAATATAGCCGATTAGTGGCTAGTCACAAACCGGGATATTCAGTGTTAAATAACTGGTTATCTCTTGCTGAATATCCATGGATAGGCGCCTTTACGCTATTTAACCAGCCAAGAGCCATTTCTGGACAGTTAAATAGTCTTGAATATCGGGAGGAATGTGCATAGATTTGAAAGAACAGGCTGGGGGTAATTATCTACAGATCACCTAAAGTTAGGCACCAGGATGATGCACACTAAACGTAAATTCTGTAGTCACAATTATGCATGTAATTGGCATTATAGAATACTAACGTAAGTCTGTATTTACATGCCTAACTTTATGCATGAGCACTTATGCTGGCTCGATGGCTGGTGTAAATGCTGACGCCCAACTGCTGTCTGCATAACTCATAGTATTCTCTAAATTGTGTCTATAAGTGTTAGACATGCCCCTGACCTGCCCATGCTCCTCCTAGGTCATATTCTGTTGCAGTTGTACACAATGGATTTTGTACGCTCAATTTGTAGAATACTGACTAAGGGAGCTTTGTAACTGTAACTCAAAAAATTATTTGTTACTAGTAATACATTTATAGAACATATAAACTTTTATTCATATTGCTATAAACCTTGCATTTAAAATCCACTCTCAAACTAAGGCGATGAAATGAAGGAATCTGGTGAACTAAAGATAATCCTATTAATCAATCCCTGAAACCTAACCATAGTCTGTAACATCAGATGTTACAGTCCACAAATATGTTCTTAAATCTGTAAAGATCAAGCTTTTAATGCTTCTAAAGTCAGTGTCTTAAAGCATGCCAAAATATTATCATTTGTTCAGGGATATCCAGAAGCAAACCTCCTTGATCAGTGCTATATGAAAAAGGCCTGTAAGGGAATTCACCCTCCTCTTTCACAATCTAAAGATTTCTCCAAATCTTCTTTTATCAGCAATAAAATCCACAGGTCAAAATCTGACATCTATGTAGATCCATATTTTGCCACCTGGCTTCCTCAGGAGGAACAGAGTTCACCTTGGACAGATTAGGGGCCCCAGCCTGATCAACTTTAAATGCTACCCCCCCTGCAAATTAGCTCCAATTAATACCAAATATAACCAATTATTGGTTATTAAAGCCAATTAGAAGGTAATTTAACAAGCTATATGCATAACTGGCACTACTCTATAACTTGTGCATGCAACTTTGCATGCAAACCTCCAAATTCTATAAATGGCACTCAAAATTGCATGCACAAATTTGGGCATGTGCCCAATTTGCACATACAATTTAATTGAGTAATGAGGCAATTAGCACCAATAAATGGGCACTAACAATTATTGGTGCTAGTTGACAACAATTTGAAATAACAAGTGCATCTTGCTAGGCGCTATTCTATAAAGATGCGTGTGTAAAGTTTTTTTAGTGCACAACTGAAAAACGGGTGTGGCTATGGGAGGGCATGAATGGGTCAGTGGTGTTCACTTAAAATGCATGCACGATTATAGAATACAGGAGATCTATACCTAATTTAGGCTCAAGAATTTTCAGTTGGTGTAAATCTTCATGTCCAAAATTGGGTGCGGATACCGGTGCTAAGCGCTATTCTATAAATGGTACACAACTTGGAGTACCATTTTTAGAATAGCACCAATATTTAGGCACCATTTACTGAATCCAGCTCTAAGTGTCAAATTGTGCATGCAAGTTTGGAGACTGAGGGAATCCATGTGTATTATTATTTTGCAGTCCTGCACAAAACCAACAATAGGAATGTCTCTCTTGAAAATGATTATATTAAGGGAGGGAAATTTTCAGGCAGCCAGTTTACACACATAAATCATTAGTTATCTGTATAACTTGGAGGTTGGAGGGGGCCCAGTACCCCCCTATTTAGAGGCTCTGTTACAAATATAGATAGGCATATATTCATGAATATAAAATATCATCATAAAAACATCCCACATAAGGCTTATTCTATAAAGGTTATGCTCTTAAATTATGGGCATAATCTATGCTCCTAAATTTATGCTCCTAATTTAGGGCCGATTATGCTCATAGATTTAGCATACATTTGGGAGCATAATTTACGCTCGTAAATTTATTAGCATAATTTATGCTTATAAATTCAGGAGTGTAAATTTAGGAGCATAACTTTTATAAAATAAGGCCCATAGGGAGAGATTCTATATATGGTGACTAAAAAAAATCAGCGCTAAACTCAGTGTCGACTCAGAGTATTCCACAATCGGTACCTAGATTTAGGTGCCCATTATAGAATACGCTTAGTTGATATTTCAGCACCTAAATCTACACACATCCATTTACACCAATGAAAAAGTGGCATACATCCTAGCACTTAGATGTAGGCTCACTGGGCCATATTCTGTAACAAGGCATGTAAATTTCAGAACACCCATGAAATGCTCATTTGCTTGCCGATAACCATGCCTGTGTGCGAAGTTTGGCACACATCATTACAGAATACGCTTAGTGACTTCTGCACCTAAATTCTAATCAGTGCCAATTAGTGCTTATTATTGCTTGTTAAGTGCTGTTATCAGCACTCATTAGCTTGTTAAGCTTGATAAGTTAGGAGCATTGTTAAAGAATCTGTGCCAATTTTGGTACAAATCTCTAGGTGTGCTATATAAAATCTGAGGAATAATGGCTAAAATGACCTGTTAGTGCATGGTATTTAGAATGGGCTAGCTGGGTATCACATCCATGCCCATTCTCTGCCCCTATATGCTTCCTCCAGGAAAGTAATACAAAAAAATTATTACTGTACACTTAGCATGTGCAAAACTCTTTTTTTTGCAATGACCATTTTTGCACAGGTTAAGCATGCATTAGGGCTTAACACATCTAAGTAGACATACCCCCTCTATGTTATTAAAAGATGGCATCAGGTTTTCATGAGTATGTAAAAAGCTTCTTATTGTGATAGGACATGCAGCAGTTAATAAAGAGAATTTACTTGGCTGTGAATGACTCATCTTCTGAAGATCTTGGAGAAGAATACTTCAGCCTAAAACCTTACAACATTGATTTCCAAAGCTAATCCTTGTAGTACCTTCATAAACCCAATTCTTATTTAACCAAACTATGTGTAATAACATATGCCAATAACTCTTGCACATTCATTGCAGATATCCTGAAAACATGAACACCTTGGGGGCCATGAAGACGTTATTGGATTACTAATATAAGCTATCATGTAGAGGTTATGACATGCTAAGAAAAAACCTCTCTGTCTCATTCCTTCTGATTTCTGGGTTTTAGAGGCAGGGATACATATTAGTGAAAAATGATTCCAGGCAGTGAGTGATAAAGACTTGAACAAATGTAAGACATGGTTAGTTAAGAGTTCTGTACAAATAACATTTTGAATTCTTGAATCTGTCCTTCCTCCCAATGACTGGAATATTGACCCCCATTGTATATCTCTAATAGAAACAGAGTAAATGATGGCTTTTAAAGACTAGTCTGTGCAGTTGAGATTTACCCATTTTGAGTACAGATGTATATAAATTCCCAAATTAAATAGGGGTGTATTTTTTCATTTTTGTTGTATTTTCTGATTTGTTTTCTTCTTTGCTTTTGTTTTGAATTTAAGACAAAATATGTAAGCAACAAATAAACACAAAGAAAAAAGTTGAAGTCCCACCACCCACCAGAAAAAAAAATCACTCCAAGGCTCTTTTTCTTATCTCCTTCTATCCCTCTTAACCTAATGTAAAATCTTCAGGGGATGACAGTGATGCTTGGTTGCTCCTGCCACACCATGTGTTGCAGTTATGCTATTACAGTGGATCTGGCAGACTGAGAATGGCACCATTCTGAACTTATGCCATACAAAATGGAGACATCCTCAGTTTGCTGGCACCATTTGTAATAGCAAGACTGGGGTAGGAGAGGCTGGAGGGAACTGGGGAGAAAAACCCAAGAGTGCTTTCTTTGCAATGATCTAAAAATGAATTAAAATGTATTCAATTATGTTCAGTTTCGTTTTATTGTTAAAGTGTCTCATTTCATTATAAACAAATGCACGTGTCTAATATGTAACCCGACACCAACTTCCTACTTCTCTATATTCCTACTTCTGGGGACCATTTACCAAGCTGCGGGAAAAGGGCCCTTTGTTAGTGGCAGGGGCTGTTTTTCCTGTGCGCCAGGGCTGTTTTTCCCACAGCCGGCAACAAACAAAAAAAATGGCCATGCAGAGAGATAACTCATACCGCGTGGCCAGGCGGCGGGGAGTTCTTACTGCCACCCATTGAGATGGCGATAAGGGCTTCCATGCTAACCCGGTGGTAACCAGGAAGCGTGCAGCGATGCCCGGTTACTGCCAGGTTATTACCGTGCAAGCCATTTCTCGGGGGTTTATTTCCCCCCAGAAATGGCTAACGCTTGGGGCCAGGTGGCAATGATGAAAACACCCTCTAAATGAAAGAGAGATCTATAGAAAACGTCTCAACCCTAATTCTGCATTTAAACCTCCAGGTTCCATTGTTTTAAGTCAAATATAAATCTTTGTTCTTGTAATAAAAGTTTCTCTACATCTCCCCTAATACAAGAGGGACAAATCTGTTTGATGATAAAAAACTTTAAATCTTGAACAGTATGATTAAACTTATACCAGTGGGTGACTATTGGAGCAGACCCGATTTTGCCATTGATACATTGCACGAATTACAGCTGGTAGAAAATATGAGAAAAAAAATCTTTATCAGTGACTGGATGTTGGAAAGATCTCAAGGAAATGCAATGCATATAAACAGAACATCTCCCACAAGGGAAGTGGCCTGTCAAAACTGGTAAATCATAGCTGAGATCAGGTATTGCTGAGGGAACTAAACGCTCACATACATTTTTATTTCTTGAAAATGACACAATCAAGTTTTTTTCTGAAACATTCATATGTCCCCAAAATATGCTAATTGTTCCTGATGATTTTGCGCATCTGTGAAGAAAACTGTGAGAACTTAAGTGAGCACACAAACTTTGGACAGATGTTATGTGTCTTGACACATAAGAGATCATCTTTAAGTTGTGTTCTTGCTTTGTTCATACTGTTGCTCACATAGTCTGGAGGATATCCTCTGTTGGTGAAACAACGAGACATGATCTCTGCTTGTGTGTCGTATTCTTCAAGATCTGTGCATAATCTGCATAAACGTCAAAACTGTGAATATGGAAGATTAGGCTTTAAACTACGGTTATGGAAACTGGTAAAATGTAAAAAAGTATTTCTATCAGTTGGTTTACGATAAATTGTGGTTATCAATTTATATCTTATCTTTTTGATGAGGATATCTTTGATGTGTATGCTGCTAAATTGCCTTAATTGATGTTTTAGACATTGGCATATTTAACATAGCTGCTTCCACTGCACATAGCCAGTACATACATGTGCATTCCTGCAGGCATTTTAGAAAAAGGCTCTATGTTGGCAAGTCCTTTTCTAAAATACTACCAGAATTGCACATGTCCTGACCTGGGTGTCTCAATCCTGACTTCTGAATTCTGTCTAAAATAGAACTACCTGTGTTCAGTGATCCTTTTAGAAAATACCCAGGGGTTTTTGAATACATTGACCTAATTATCTGCTTTCCAACCTAGACTCTCTAAATATATAGTATTATCCTCAATACACGTAGGTAACATGAAAGCTCCTGGAAAATATAATGGACCTTTAACATAAAATGACATAAAATTTTCCTGTTGCTACTCATCTGCTTTTCTTGATTTGTTTAAAAATGTTTTAGGCAAGGGATCTGTAAGCATGGACTTCAGTGTATATATTGTTTCTTTACTTATAGGGACAATGTTATGAAGCTTTTTTTAAGTATGTAAAGCCTGCTTTCCATGCAGATAAGGGTTTTTATAAAATGTCATGAAAACATAAATGCTTAAAATCTAGGCTCAAGAGAAGTGTGCACGTATCTTTGAGGGTATAGTTTGGGAGGCATACAAGTGTTATTTCATTGTGTGAGTGTATTTTATAAAATATGTGTACAAGCATACATTTATATCTTTTTTGGAGCAGGTATAAATTTGTGTGTCAGCATTGGCATGCTATTAGATCTGGTTCTGGAAGCGAGAAAATGGTATGGGGTTTGCAACAAAAGACATATGAGAAGATACTTGAGAACCTGAATATGTAGGGGTTCTCAACCCAATCCTCAGGATACATATAGCCAGTCTGGTTTTCTTGATATCCCCAATCAATATGCATGAGCTAGATTTGTTTGCGCAACCATCATTATCTGCAAATCTATCTCATGCATATTCATTGTAGATATCCTAAAAACCTGACTGGCTGGGTGTGTTTCAAGGACTGGGTTGAGAACCCCTGCCCCAGAGGAAAGGAGGGATAGGGGAGATATGATACAGATGTTAAAATACCTGAAAGGTATCAACATACAAATGTTTTCCTGAGACAGTAAAGTGGTAAAGGACAAAAATTGAAATTATAGTATGGTACACTTAGAAGTAATGTCATTCAATACTTTTTCATAGAGAGGGTGGTGGATGCCTGTAATGCCTTCCCAGGAGGGGTGGTAGAGATGAAATTGGTGACGGACTTCAGAAGCACATTGGAATAAACACAGAGGATTCTTAAATGGTAAAAGAAATCAAAACTAAACGTGTTGGTAGAGTAGTAAGGCAAGGACTGGGAAGACTTCTATGGTCTGTGTCCCAAATATGCAAAACAGGACAGACTTTTATGGTCTGTGATCAGATTATGGAAATCAAATTTGGATGGGCTGGAATGAACTTTGACGGCAAGTCCAGCGATTGGGAAATAGGACCAGGGATGGGCAGACTTCTGTGGTCTATGAACCAAAAATAGCTAAGAAAGATATAGAACAAGTGTGTGCTATGAGAGTATCTCATGTTTTAGTAGAACGGGTAGACGCTTTAGAGTTCATAGCGAGTAAAATGTTGTTAGTTTACATTGCTGAATCGCTGATTAAATCAATTATTGACAATAAATGTGACATGTTGCATCAAAGTTTGCTTGTTTTTTTAAACCCACTCTTTCATGATTTTGTGATTGCCCTATTGGTGATGCAGTGTTTGATCATGACAGAGTGTAACCTGAACAAAGTGGCAGGTGCAGCTCTGTCCACCTTTTTGGGCAGCATAGATGGACCAGGCAGGTCTTTATCTGCCATCATATACTATGTAACTATGTATGCATATAAGCCTATTTTATAAAGGCACTTAGGCAAAAAAAAGTATTTGCTTGTGCATGTACATTCATAACTTATAAAATACACAAGTAGGTTGCAACTGCAGTTCCATTACACCCAAACTATTATTTGCTCCTAGGAACATCTACTCATCTATGCATATTTGTGATCAAGCAATTTTATATAAGCATTTTCCTCCCCCCCCCCTTGTAAAATAGGCTATACATATTGAAACAACTTTATAAAATTACCTCCATGCCCCACAATGGACAAATTAGTACTATTAATACAAATAAAGAAAACCCATAAGATCAATTATGGGTGGATAATATTGGCATTGCTGAAGTAGCGCCTATATATATTTTGTTATGGTGAAGGGATAAAAGAAAAATGGGTGGTGGTGGGGGAGATATATATACTTGATAAGATAATTTACGTATTTTGCAATGGGAATCTTATAAAGACTTAGGAATTAAAAATTAAAATTCATGAAATTTTGATGTAATTAAATTAACCAAATTAATTAGCAAAAAGGGGTAAACAAAATAAGAAGGGATTACTGGGAAGAGATGTTGAGGTTTAGTAAGACATTCAAATTATAGCAGAAAGAATGGTGACTTCAAAGGGTATGTAATTATTTTTTTTGAAGGTTGGGGGTGGAGCAAAAGAGCACGAGAACGTCAGAAAAATTGGCGGGCTCCGGGCTGAGGAGAATTGATGGGCAGCAAGGAGAAAAGCTAGTTGAGGGAACTGATGCAAGAAATTTCATTCCACCCAATCCCTCCCAAAATGTAGAAGAATGAGGGTTGGGATTGGGATCTTGGGTAATTTTGTAGTGGGGATAGCGATGTTTAGGGTCGTTAAAAGGGGCAGCTGCAGTAATTTAAATGAGAATTTTTTTAAGTAGCCTTCATTTAAGGACAATGAACTTACTGGCTATATGGATTTTGTAATCTGCTTGTGTGCAAAACCACCAGAAGCAGAAGTTAGGCCTTGATGTCACCGCAGGACTCACTTTACAAGGTGGTTCATGGAGTATTAAAAACATTTGATGGAATAAATATGTGCAGCTAGGTCAGCACCAACTAGTTTTATAAAAGGTAATAAGAAAAGTGAAGGTTGCATTGAAATATTGATAATAACATTTTTATTTGTGTTGGTTATGAAGTTTTGATTGGTTAATAAAGTTGCGGCCAAAATTATCTTTCCAATTTATAAGGTTGTCATAGTGTTCTTTGCTCATGCGTGTGTCAGGAATGGATGCGATGCAAGTGCCAATATTATGTGCTTTAGTATGGCATATTTTCTGCTTTGGAAGATTATTTCTATAATAAACCTTTGTGCTTTATTAATTACAAGGAAACATATTTCTTTGATAATTTGTGTAGGGACTTCCATAAAATGTAATTACTAACATTTTGCAAGATTTGCATTTTATTAGGAAATTGAACCATTAAATATGATATATTTAGTAAATACTAATTATATTAGTTATTGGTCTTTAGTATTTGAAACAGACTCTCTCACCAATTACTTTTGTCACTTTAACTGGTTGTGCAAGACCCTTATCTATTATCTGGTACTAGTATCTACTCTTCTTGTTCTTTACATTGATGAAAACAGGTACAAGTTAGGGCAGAATAAAGTAATCTTGATGGCAAAACACATTCCTGTTGCCATTTCAGACCCCCATGATGTTGGTTCAACCCACTATTATTGATTTGTAGAAAATTAGCATCATCTTAAGTAGACTTTTGTAACAATGCTGCTGTTTCAGGAAAATGTTTCAAACACAGAAATATGCCATTGCTATTAAAATCTATATTGACATTTCTCATGTTTTAGAATATAAAATACAATTGTGGTTTTAGATTTGTGTTTTGAAGCTTGCTAGTGACCAGGAATGATATAATTGGCAGTTCACAAGTCTGTATTCATTTGGACAGCTTCAAATTGTTGAAGCAGAGTGCACTAATATATCTTGTTGGGTTCATGTGTGTGCTGATTTTTGTCTCTTTAACTAGCTAACAGGTCATTCCACATTACCATGAGGTCACATCTAAAGAAGGATGAAGTGATTTAGAAAGTACCTATCCTTTCCCTAACAAACTCTTGAAATATGCACTTGTCACATTTGATGATTGGGTTACTATGGTATGTTAAGATTTAATAGGACTAGAAATTATTATATCCTATGGAAATAAATGGCTACCATTTAACAATATATCCACATAATATTTGATAATGCTGGTTTGCCCAGCACTGTACAAGATTATAAGGTTCCTGCCTAAAATAATTTACAGTGTAAATCTGAATGTGGATAGGCTATGCAACTAGATTCATAGCTCTGAACTACCTAATAAACTATTGACAATTATAGTTCGAATTCTTTAATTATGACTTTTATTTTAGAAGCTCTATTTGTGTTTTGGACATTTGAAAACCGGAATTTCGACATCCATGTTATATTGAAGTCCAAATCTCACTTTTATAAAGCTGGGATTTAGACATCTAAATCTGCAGTCCATCCTTATGGCAAGAGAGCATGGTCTGAGCATGTTTTAGGTGGGATTAGGGAAAGGCCCAAATATTGATGTCCAATTCTGATTTCAGAAGGGGAAGGGACATCTATGTTCAAAAAGGTGGCTGTTTGTATTTAGACTGGTACCTAGCACATCCAGGTTCCAGAAAGATACTCTTGTTAAAAATAAAAATCCCACAAAGCTGAAGTGGGATTTGAACCAAGGTCTGATAGTTCACAGCCTACAGCTCTAACCATAGGCTACTCCTCCACCCCACATGGTGGTCTATGTGGCCATTTAATAATGTGGATATTCCTAGGCTGCCACAACGTTGTCCAAGTACCTGGAAGAAACCCAATTAGTAGCAACATTCCATGCTTCCCCCATGTCCACCTCAATGCCCTTTCTCAAATGCCATTTCATATAGCAAAATGCTGCATAGCCTAGGGAATTGTCAATCAATACAACAGACTACATCTTTGATGAAATCACATGGAACATGATTTTATGCAACCTGATGTTTGCCAGTGAGAAGAAGCACAAGAAAATTAAGTTACACTAAATCAGACCAAGGTACATTGACCATAATCTGGGTCACAAGTAGCTGTCAAATTCCAAAAAGTAGATATATTTCTCATAGCTAATTTCTAGGGATGAAGACTACCTAGCTAATAATTTTTATGAACTTTTCCTTCAGGAGCCTGTGCAAATCATTTTTGAATCTTACAATGTTAGTCGCCTTGACTACATTCTCTGGCAACAGATTCCTCAAGGTAATTGTGCACTGCATGAAAAAATACTTTCTACAATTTGCTATCAATCTGATGGTTGTTAGTTTCATAGAGTGTCCTGTTGTAGAGTGGCATGGAGTGTCCACTGTTCAACTGTTCCATCCCACTCATGATTTTGTTCTATTTCACTCATGATTGTTTAAATTTCTATCATATTCTGTTATCTCTTATATAACCTAAAAAGCCTTTTTAGCTTTTCTTAATAAGGTGGGTGCTCCTTCCCCTTTATCATTTTTTTGTTAACCTTGTATAGGCGCAATACAGGTAACGCTCTTTTCGGGTGTTATTGGGGTACCCGACACTTTAGTATAAATTTGGAAATAAATAGGTGTGAGAATTTATACAAAGTAAAATCTGGTATAAATTCTTGCACCTAAATTATGTGTGGACCTCCCTTAGTCTATAAAACTGTGTGTAAATTCTAGGAATGCCCCTGATCTACCCATCCCTTCCCATGACTGCACCCACTTTTAGATCTGCATATAAAATTACGCATGGATCCTGGTGCTTAAAGATATGTGCCAAATTGCAATTAATGCCAATTAGCACTGATAATTGATTATTAGCACCAAATTAGTGGTAATTGGCTTGTTAATTAAATTGTGGCATATAAATTGGATATGCACCATATAAAGAATTAGGGCATTTATGCTTAATGCTAGTAACATCTGTGTTTACATCAGAAAAAGATGTTTTATTTTTTTTTTACTCTTGATAAAAGTAATTTGTAAATATCACTCAGGTTCCATAGTGCTTTATGCTAATTTAGTTTATATTTCCTTTAACTGGCTTAGAATCAGTTGAGAGGCTAGTAATTTGTTTGGTCCCAACTAAGAAAGGTGATGAGTCTGAGGTAAAATGAGCCACAACTACAAAATCTGGTACCCGGTAGGACTATTACTTGTCTCAGGAAGAGGGCTAGATGACATTGTCTTGCATAATGTTAAGGTAGATCATCTGGAGAAATATGACAGCCAACTCAGATGCAATTCGGAAGTACAATGTAGCATGAAGCACTTAATATATTGTTGGAAGGCCTGAACAATTGCATATGCTGGAACAACATATAACTTGTAAGGTATCCAAGAGGGAGATGAATAATCTGATCTTGTGGCTTTGATTGAATTACTTTTCCCAGAGTTGTTGGAACTTCCATTTACACAACCTTCAAGGTGGAAAAGGGGGAAGTGATCAGGGTGGGCTACCATTAACACATGCTTATTTACCATTAACCTTAGTTATTAGTAACTAGATCTCATTGTATAAAATTGGACCTGTGGTTTAGCAGAAGGGCCCCTTAGTGTGCAGTACCTGGACAAAGTTAGGGGTCCTTTTACAAAGGCACGCTGAAACATGGCTTGCAGTAGTGTATGTGTGGGTTTTGGGTGTGCAACAGTCCATTCCTTAACGCGCCTGTAAAAAAGGTCTTTTAAAATTTTTGCTGAAAATGGACGTGCGGCAGAATGAAAATTGCTGCAAGTCTATTTTAGGTCTGAGACCATACCGCCAGCCATTGAACTAGTGGTAAAGACTCACACGGTATGCAGGCGGTAATGACCTTCGCGTGCCAAATGCCACTTGGTGCGTGTCCTTTATACGTGCCCAAAAATAAAAAAATATTTTTCAGACATGCATATCAAACGCACACCAAAAATGAAATTACCACAAGAGCCAGCAATAGTCGGGTGGTAACTCCATTTTGACGTGCGTTGGGTGTGCACAGATGCTTACACGGCTTAGTAAAAGAACCCCTTGATACAGGAGCACTTACTGCCTTCTATTTAGGATGTGCTAAGTGCTCCCACATTAACCTTAACAGTGGCCCAGATTGAGAACTATGGGGCCCTTCTGCTAAACCACATTAGGCCCTTAATGAGTGTTTAGCATAGGAAAACAGGCTACCACAAAATACATTCAAGTATTTTGTGGTATTTTCTTGTTTCCACATTGTTAATCTGTTTATGAGCCCTTGAGCCCAGGCCGAGGCCTAGGAAGAATCTTGGCCAAGGCCTAGGGTAGACCAAACAGGCGCTACGCACAACCCCAGCCACCAAGTCCCTCACACACAGGCAAGCAACTAGCACCACCAGAAAAAGGAAGATAGACCACTCAGGTGGGCCACATGGCCAAACAGGAACTGAGTCATACACTGGGAAGAGAGAAAGAACAACGAGGGTTCCTCCAAGGGACCGGAGCATAAGCAAGCTAGAGACACCAGGGAAAGGCGACAGACAGAAGTTACTATAGGAATACACAAGGCTATGCCACAAGGCAGTCAATGCTAAAGGAAACCACTCAAAGGAACACTCTAGGCTTTACCATACAGCATACAAAGGTAAGGGGAAGACACCTATAGGAATACACAAGGCTGTGCCACACAGAGCACAAGGGTAAAGGGAATCCACACACAAGAATGCACAAGGCTGTGCCACACAGAGCACAAGGATAAAGGGAATCCACACACAAGAATGCACAAGGTAGGCCCCACAGCACACAAGGGTAAAGGGAAGCTGCTTATAGGAATACACAAGGCTGTGCCACACAGCGCACAAGGGTAAAGGAAAGCAAACAAACAGAGAAAGTTGCCTTAACATACGCAGATCAGACAAGGAGCAATGCTCACCATAATCAGGAGACAGACTCTACAAACAAAGGGGGAAAAACATGCTAAAGGGAAGGCTGCTTCTGGGACACCAAACAGCAGGAAGCAGGGCAAACACAACAGACAAAGGTAAGGTAAACAAAGGAAAACTTAAGCAAATGAACAGGAGCAATTACAAAGACAGGGAGGTTGCCAACAGAGGCAGGACTACAGAAGGCAAATACTAAGTTCAGCACATAAAGGGTTACACTGAGGAAAGGGAAACTAAAACAAACAAACTGGAATGATGCAAGGGACAAGCTTACCACAGACAACACTACACCAGCAAGCAGAGAACAGACTCCGGTGCAGGGGAGTGAAACAATGAAGCTCACGCTGGGAACACCCAGTAAACACAGAAACTACAAGCTACGAGGAGAATATACAGCACAGACTGAGAGAAAGGGGAACAGGCTTCAGCTGACAGGAATCAAACGCTAAAGCGTGGCCTGTAGGGAGAGGTAAGCTTAAATAGATCAGGCTTCTGACGTCTGCTGCTTCAGATGTCAGCTCAACCCCTGACAGGCCAATCAGAAGCGAGTCCCAAACATTCCCTGGCTTGTCTAGCAGATAATAACACACGTGCTAACTGCAGGTTAATTATTTTTTCAAAACTTTGAGATGGAGTGTTATGGGTAGAGAAAGGGTGTGAAAGCATTTAACATCTAGTGTATTTGGATTACTGAATGCTAACTGGTTAATATAAGGTTAATGTGGGAGCATTTAGCACCTCGTAAAATAGAAGGCAGTAAATGTTCCTGCATTAACATTTTCAAGTACCATGCACTAATGTGAACATTAACGCATGATGACCTGAAAGTCAAAAAATAGAAAATGTTCTAAAAAATAAAGTGCTGGGTGAATATTAACAGTATATGGATGTTGAAATTCTGACATAAAAAGCATAACTGAACCCACTCAATGCCCATTTATGTGTCATATTCCATATAGTGTTATATGACCAGCTATATAGAGCCAGTGTCCACACCTCAAAGAAGATTAAAGAGCAGAAACTGCTACTAAGAATGACAACTGTTTTACCTTATGGAAGAACAACAGCTATAGTTCTTATAAATGCTTTTACTGGGTCATGGAGAGATGACAATGTCAAAATGTAAAATAGGTTCTTTACGCTACAAACATGAACATATTTTAATGGGCAAATTATTTCTATATATTACCCTAGTGTATATTATAACTATCAATGCCAGTCAGTATCTCATGGAAACAGCGATATGCTAATATAATTGCCACATATTCAGCAGGCCCTCCCTCTTTTCAGTGTAGGCTGGTAATCCTCTAGAAACTTCCTAGGCACCAAATTACATTACATCACATTATAATCTGTTCTTACTATTCCGCTAATATCCAATGAGTTCAAAACAGGTCACAAAAAAGAAAAATTAGATAAAACACCTAGGACCATGCAAACAAAACAAAACAAAGCCTCTGCACATCAGTTTAGAAGTGACATTCACAAATAAGAGTAGTTTTGATCATTTTCCTAAATAGCATAAAATTATGCTCAAGCTTTAGCTGCCTGATACAGAAAAGAGGGAATTAAAAAGTTTCTTTGATCTTATCCCTTTAGGATCTGGAAAACATAGTTGGTTCAATGATCATGAACAATGTTTGCGGAAATCAAGTAAATGAATCATATTGACAGGAGCTAGTCCTTGTCAAATCTTCAAAATCATGCAGTATAATTTAAACAACACTCTGATCTCTATAGACAATTAATGAAGGGTCACGATCAGATTTCCTACTTAAGTAAATCAGTCTTACTGCAACATTCTGCACTGTCTGCTTTTATTTCTTTTCTTTTAAACAGGGCCTTTGTAATCCTGTATACATAATGTTGCAGTAATCATGCTCTCAACCTCAGGAAAAAAGTGTCACTTTTTTATTAGAAAATCTCTTGGTTCCTTCTAATCAATTAAAAGCATTTAGACAATAAACATAACCAAATATTCCTCATGTCAGCTTCCAAGGCTGGAAAGTTAATCTTAGAATTCTCTATATTACTTAGTCTGAACAATAAAAACATAATAAACAGCAATAAACATTTTAGCTAATTGCTGTAGCATGAATGTGCTAACCAGATTTCAAGCTTTCCTCTCCATTAACCTTCCCTCTGGGTTTAAATGTTACCTTTTGTGTAGTCTGGTTTACTATGCATTTGATAATACCTTTTTAGTTTACCTAAAGGGCCTGGATATTATTGCTTAGTATAATTGAGTACTATGTCACTGTATATTTTCTAGATTTTATGTATGTATTTTTGTAAGCTGCCTTGGATAAAGGTGGGTTAAAAATAATAAATCCAAATCCACCAGAACCTTGTTTCTTATTTACAACCTCTGGAAATGAGCATGGCCACTGCTGAATTTATTTAGATTTTGCTCACACCTTTTTCAACAATAGCTCAAGGTGAGTTATATTCAGGTACACTGGCTATTTCTCTGTCCCAGGAGGGCTCACAATCTAAGTTTCTATCTGAGGCAATGAAGAATTAAGTGACTTGCCCAAGATTACAAGGAGTAGTAGTGGGATTTGAACTGGCCACCTCTGGATTGCAAGACTAGTGCTTTAACCACTAGGCCATTCCACCATGCTCAATTTATGTCCTATCCCACCCATACTCTACCTAGTTCCCCTCCCATAGCACAAAATGCACTTAACACATGAATTATTGCACTGATAAATCAGCATAGACACAGTGCACTTGTTTGGTAGCAATTAGTGCATGCTAATTTGTGCATAACACACTTTAGTAAAAAGTCTCCATAATACAAACATTGATGATAAATGGATATTGAAATTCTGGTATAAAAAGTGTAACTACACTCATACAGCCTAATTCTATATATGGTACTTAAAATGGTATGCAGAAATTTGTGCACGTGCCCAATTTTCTGGTGAAATTTAATTGAACAGACCAATTAGTGCTAATAATCAATCAGCACTAATTGGCATCAATTAAAATTTGCATGCACATTTTCAGGTACTAGGATCCATGTGTAAATTTTATGCCTGGATCCAAAAAGGGGGCATGGGTGGATCAGGAGCATTCCTGGATTTATTTGCATTGTTGTAGAATAAAGGAAATCTGTGTGCAATTTAGGCACAAGAATTTGCACCAGGCTTTCTTGGTGTACATCATTGCACCTAAAATTGGGTGCAGATCCCAGTGCCAAATGCTATTCTATAAACAGCACCCAACTCAGAGTTCCATTTATAAAATAACACTTAGCATGACATTTTATTGGTGCCATATATTGAATATTGGTGCCATATATTGAATTTTGGCCATAATGTCCACAGGACTCACTGAACCATCAGTCACTGTCATAGTCCTTAACAAGGTTTAACCCCACTCTCTAAGGACTCTGTGTAAGCTTCTGCTGGCTTTTCCCTTGCATAAGAACAGACTTTCTAAAGGCTTCCTCTGCCCTGTATCTTCTCTGCAACACTCTAGGCATTAGCGTCCTGTAAGCCCACCTTCCTCTCCATGCAAACAGAACATTTTTAAAGATACACTTAGTTCCCAACCTTCTTCAGGCTGTACCTTACTTTCTTACTGCCTTTGTCCCTGTGTACCTTTTCCAAGCCCTCCTCCCTTAGTATACGCAGAATACCTCCAAAGGGGAGATTACTTGCCAGCTTTTCCTGGCTCAAGGGAGACAGCCTGCTTCCTGGAGCCGGCTTCTCCTTAAGTCTCCCCTTCTACCTGCAGGCTGCTTTACATCTCCCAGGGCTGCTGCCTCTGTGCCGCAAGCTGTCTAATATACTACTTGCTTTGTATTCAGGGTCAGCCATGCCCTTCTCTCTCGCGCTCTCTCTCTCTCTCTCTGGAGGCCAGCTAATGACTAATTTGTCTACTTGCAAGGAAAAGTCCCTGCTACAACAAGCCAAATGATGTTTTTTATCTGCATTCCTCAAGCTGCATTTAGCTAGCTTCCTGGGTTTGATTTCCAGTCTGCCCTTCCTCCCAGAACTTCTGCTTGTTCCAGCAACATGTATTTTCTGGGACCCTGACAGCATGAATTCCTAGGTAAGGATAATTTTTCTTGTTTTCCTTTGCTATGGAATAGGGAAAATGGGTAAAAAACAAAAAAAAAATGACTTTCTGAAATCAGTTTTACACTTGTTTCTAAAATAAGGATCCTAGATGGTCTTTTACTGACAATTAGCACATATTATCTTCAGTAGGACTCATAGGAATAAAATTATCCCTGCTGCACATAATATGCACTAACCTTTAATAAAAGACCTCCATAGTACCTTTGGATTTTTCCATCATGAGACATTTCTTAGGAAATTAAAGAGTCATAGGATTAAAACAAAAGCTATGGCCTATTGTGGATTGAAAACTGGCTAAAAGACAAGAAACAGAATAAAACTAAATTATCAGTTATCCAATTGAAAAAGCATCACTAGAGGTCCATAAAGGATATGTTCTGGAAGAATTGGAATATACTGCACTGAATGAAGAATTATACATAATAGGTATCTCTGAGACCTGGTGGAAGGAGGATAACCAGTGGGGCACTGTCATACCGGGGTACAAATTATATCGTAGTGATAGGGTGGACCGGATTGGGGGAGGAGTAGCACTGTATGTTAAAGAGAGCCTTGGGTCAAATGGATTGGAAATTCTGCGGGAAATGAAAGATCTCTTGGAATAATTGTGGATCAAGATTCCAAGTGTAAAGGGGAAAAGGACGGGTTATAGGGGTGTACTACCGACCGCTCAACCAGGATGAGCAGACGGACACAGCTATGTTAAAGGAAATTAGTGAGGCTAATAAAATAGGCAACACAATAATAATGGGTGAATGGGTGCCGACGAGTGGCAGTTTAATGCGGTGAAGTATGAAGATGGAAGAAAGCTGTCTGTACTAAAGTTTTGGCCCTTGAAACAGCCTATTGGTGGTGAAACAGGGTCTCCTGTTGGGCTTCGTGACCGCTGTATGCTGTTGGAGACAGTTTGGATTGACAGCTTTAAGAACATTTAAGCTAAGTAACATTTGATTCACCGAACGTATTTAATTAGTACAAGCCTTTACCATTGAGTATTGTGGAAGGTGTATGTGCATGTATTGCATGAATAAGAAGAGTGGAGTTTTTTTTGTGAAGACTAGTGATTGAAGAACAGGAGTACTCGAAAATTGAAAGGTGTTTCCTACATAAGGAGTATTCTCCAAAGTTTTCTGAAGTCTTTTTTTCTCCACATTTCATGTACACTAGTGAATATACACCTCCAATACTCGGGTGTATCTTAGTAGAATTTCATTGTTATAAGAGTTGAATTTAATTACCCCCATATAGACTAGGTTAATGTAACATCAGGGCACGCTAGGGAGGTAAACTTCCTTGATGAAATAAAGGACAGCTTTATGGAGCAGCTGGTACAGGAGCCGATGAGAGAAGGAAAAATTCTAGACTTAGTCATTTGTGGAGCGCATGATCTGTTACGGGAGGTAACGGTCCGGGGGCCGCTTGACAACACTGATCATTACATGATCGACTTTGAAATTTCCTTTCAAAAAGGTAAACATAGGAAGTCAAATGTTAGCGTTTAACTTTAAAAAAGGAAGCTATGATAAAATGAGAATGGTAGAAAAAAACTTAGATGAGCGACTAAGAAACCTACAACAGGCGTGAATGCTATTCAAAAACACCATCCTGGAGGCCCAGGCCAAACATATTCCATGTATCAGAAAAGGAGGACGGAAAACCAAACGACAGCTGGCATGGTTAAAAAGTGAGGTAAAGGAGGCTATTGGAGCTAAAAAGAATCCTTCAAAAATGGAAGAAGGAACCGAATGAAGAAAATAAGAAGCGGCATAAGGAATGCCAAGTCAGATGCAAAGCGCTGAAAAGAAAGGCAAAGAGGGATTTTGAAAGAAAGATAGCGTTAGAGGCGAAAACTGATAGTAAAATTTTTTTTAGATACATTACAAGCAGGAAACCGGCAAAAGAATCGGTTGGCCCGCTGGATGACGGGGGTGTAAAAGGGGGTGATCAAGGAAGACAAAGAAATAGCAGAAAAACTAAATGAGTTCTTTGCTTCGGTCTTCACCAAGGAAGATTTGGGTGGGATACATATCTTTTTAATTTTAGATTTATACCCCTGTAACCATGTAAAAACTGTGGTTCCTGATGAAGCCATGTGGGTGAAACTATTTGGGCCCCGTTGAACAAATGAAAGTTAACAGTTGGATTGTGGGGTTACCAAGCTAGCCTTGAAAAAGCTGACTTTATTCATGCTAAGCTTGGAATGTTTAATTTTTCATTTTTGATTATGTTTTTCAAATCATTAGTTTTGTTGTGAATAGTTTTGTTTGAAAACAGGTGGGATATTATACCCTATGAATGAGACAAGATCACAGGCACAAAAAATCTCATGTAGATATCAGTGTCCTGGTGTTCGGACCTTGGCAAAGACCTTGGTTTCTGAGGGTATTTCCCACTAGTTAGCTATTGCTGTGCAGTCTCTTTTTATATGACCCTTTGAGATTGTGATTGGCTGTTTTTCAGTTTTTTTGTTTGATAAAGTCCCTCATGAAAGACTACAGAGGAAATTAGAGGGACATAAGATCAGAGGTAGTGCCTTACTGTGGATTAAAAACTGGTTGAAAGATAGGAAACAGAGAGTAGGATTAAAAGGTCAATATTCGCAATGGAGAAGGGTAGTTAGCGGGGTCCTTCAGGGATCTGTGCTGGGACCTCTGCTTTTTAACATATTCATAAATGACCTAGAGATGGGGGTAACTAGTGAGGTAATCAAATTTGCCGATGACACAAAGTTATTCAAAGTCGTCAAATCGCAGGAAGATTGTGAAAAACTACAAGAGGACCTTACGAGACTGGGAGACTGGGCGTCTAAATGGCAGATGACATTTAATGTGAACAAGTGCAAAGTGATGCATGTGGGAAAGAGGAACCCAAAATATAACTATGTCATGCAAGGTTCAGCGTTGGGAGTCACGGACCAAGAAAGGGATCTAGGTGTCTTCATTGATGATACGTTGAAAACTTCTGCTCAATGTGCTGCTGCGGCTAGGAAAGCAAATAGAATGTTGGGTATCATTAGGAAAGGGATTGAACACATAAATAAGGATATTATTCTGTCATTGTATCGCTCCATGGTGCGACCGCACCTCGAGTACTGTGTTCAATTCTGGTCGCCGCATCTCAAAAAAGATATAGTAGAATTGGAAAAGGTGCAGAGAAGGGCGACAAAGATGATACAGGGGATGGGACGACTTCCCTATGAGGAAAGGCTGAAGAGGCTGGGGTTCTTCAGCTTGGAGAAGAGGCAGCTGAGGGGAGATATGATAGAGGTCTATAAGATGAGTGGAATGGAACGGGTCGATGTGGAGCGTCTGTTTACACTTTCCAAAAATACTAGGACAAGGGGGCATGCAATGAAGCTGCAGTGTGGTAAATTTAAAACGAATCGGAGGAAATGTTTCTTCACTCAACGCATAGTTAAATTCTGGAATTTGCTGCCGGAAAAAGTGGTAAAGGCGGTTAACTTAGCGGACTTCAAAAAAAGGTTGGATGGCTTCCTAGAGGAAAAGGCCATAGAATGATATTGAATGGACGAGGGAATAATACACTATTTCTAGGAGGGGCAGGACAAATTGCTTGTTCTTTTGGCCACTGTTGGTGACAGGGTGCTGGGCTCGATGGACTCTTGGTCTGTCCCAGCGTGGCAATGCTTATGTACTTATGTAGTGTGCCACAGCTGCTAAAAAGCAAATAGAATATTCAAAAGGGGATGGAGAATAAAACTAAGAATACCACGGCAATAAATATATTACCAGGGGTCTCTCTCAGCCAATCACAGGCAGAGGTCTCTCTCAGCCATTCACAGACAGCTAAATGCACTGTGATTGGCTGAGAGAGACCCCTGTCTGTGATTGGCTGAGAGAGACCTGAAGCGGCAAAATCAAAAGGGTGGGACATCCAAGTAAGTGGAGCTGTGGCCAAGTGGTTAGTACTGGTCTTGTAATACAGAGGTGGCTAGTTCAAATCCCACTGGTGTTACTGAGAAAGCCAAGCAAAAATAGTTTTGATTTAGGACGTCCCTGACGAGCACTTAGATTTTTTATTTATATTTGTTTTGGGTGGGAGGGGATTGGTGACCACTGGGGGAGTAAGGGGAGGTCATCCCTGATTCCCTCGGATGGTCATTTGGTCAGTTGGGGCTCCTTTTTGAAGTTTGGTCATGAAAAAAATGGATCAAGTAAAGCCGGCGAAATGCTCCTCAAGCCTGGCTTTTTTTTCCATTATCGGGCGAAGCCGGCCATCTCGTGAGCATGCCCCCGGACCACCCCAGCCCACCTTCACTACCCTACCAACACGCCCCCTTGAAATTTCACTGGCTCCGCGACGGAAAGCAGTTGAAGGCAGCCAAAATCGCCTTTCGATTATACCAATTTGGCCGGTTTCAGGAGATCGCCGGCCATCTTCCGATTTGTGTCGTTAGATGGCCGGCGATCACTTTTGAAAATGAGCTGGTTGGTGGTCCTTATATAATTGCCTCTTTTGGAGGGCAATTCTGTGAAGAGGTGGCTATTTTTAGATACCAAGAAGGTATCTATTTGCAGCCTATTCTATAAAGGAAACTTGGCACCTACTTTTCTTTATAGAATTCTATGAAACAGGTCAAAGGCATGCCTATATTTTAGGTGTGACTACTCACACTAGTCGTAGAGCTGGTACAAATTCTCACACTTTAAATTGCTAAAACATGTATAAATTATAATGTTCTATAACTATGCATCCCACCCATGCTCCACTCAGACTCTGCTTATGTATATGTCCACTTTCAAAACTATGCGCCATTGCATAGAATAGATTATAGATGGAATAGTTGCATGTATACATGGTGAAAAATGTCCAAGGGGTGTCTGAGAGTACTCTGGTTCCTTGCATCTAAACATTCCTTCAATGCTTTAATTGAGACCAATCCAAGGCCATAAACCAAGCCAATCTAGGTTTTCTAGGTTTTCATTTTTCCTTTTCTCTGGCTCCAGAAATCAAAACAAAAGCTTCAAAATGACATACGTTTATACTCCACAAAATTCTATATGCTGAAGATAGTACTTATCATTAGTCCAAGTTGCTTCCTTACCAATAGGAGGAAATATTTTTTTCACTCGGGGTGTCTTTTACTAAAGCTTAGTACGAGTTATCTGCCACGGGGCCCATTTTACTCCTATGGGCCCTGCAGCAGCAAACTCGAGCTAAGCTTTAGTAAAAGACACCCTCAATGAATAATTTTCTGGAACTCATTGCTGGAGGATATGGTAGCAGCAGTTAGCATACCTGGGTCTAAAAAAAGGTTTGGACAGTTTCCACAGCAATGTGAACCGCCCACAGTTGCTTATCTAAATAGCACTATTAATTTCTTTCAAGAGCTTTCTATTTCCATGGCCACTTTAATTTCTTAGCTTGACTCTTCTTTCTCAATATATTTCCTGTCCCCCATTTTCCTAGGAAGATCCCACTTTTTCCTTAGGTCTCCCTCATCTGGCTTAGCAGTGTCTGTTTGAACCTGTAGAGGGAGTGGCTGCTCTCCCAGCTTCTCCTTGGTAGCATGATGTGTTTTGCCAGCCAAGCGAATTGGGCCTTCTTTTTGCCCCTCCACCTGCCTGTCATAGGATGTAGGTCTGCTCTCAGCAAAGGGGTAGGCGACACAATCCTCCCTTCCAGAGTCCATGCAAGCTTTTCCTTTAACCTGGAAATTTTAAACCTTGCTGGCCTGTTGCTAGGGGCTTTGCAGCTGGGAACCTGCTCTTTAGAGAGGGCTTCTGAGACTTCCTCATTACAATGGATTTGCAGACATACCTGCATAAATGCAAGTATTCTACTCATTTATGTGCATTTGTGGTGCTTTCTTCATAGAATTATCTCTTTAATGTTTAATGAGAAAACCACTTACTTCTAATTGTCCAAACCTTGGTCCAGATGCCAGCAGTATAAATTATGAAGCTATGGTAGGAAAAATAATAGCAATTATCTCTTTTATACTACTGATCTTAGTTTTTAATTTGATTTGAAATACACCTCATGCTACAATCCTCTTTTAATTCACTCACTAGGGGTGTGTAAAGAAAGCCATATTGATCTGTTCTCAGGTCATTTTGGCTGATTTCTAGACATATTTTTGGTTCATTTCAGAAATTAAATGATGTAATATTAGACTTTCATTTATTAAACAAATGCAATTCAACTTTATGCACATTCTTTTGTAGGTTTTATGCATGCAAGGTCAATATAGTGTACATTCTTTCTGAGCATAAATATTTCCAAACCAAAATCACAAACTGAATGTGTATTCTTACCACTCATAAATGAGTTAACATTTTGTTTTAGACAACTTTGGAGTAGTGGTCAAAGACTGCCTTTCGGCCCTCAAGTTCTTTGAACTTAATCTTTTGAGGCATAAATAATTAAACTGTACACCTTACCTTACTGATGATAATGTGACTGAAATGCAACAAGACATTTACTAAGTTTGGTTTCAAATATCTATTCTGAGTTATCATTTAGAATCAACAGTGAACAAAACAACTTGGTCTGAGTAACAAAGAATCACAGTTAAAGTATAGATACCAGAATTCAGGTTCTTCCATTTTCACTGATACTTACATGAACATCAGCAGCTTCCAGATCACATTTCTCGATATTATATACACTATTTCATCTCATGGGAACAGACAAAACAGTATTTTTCAGCTAGTTAGCCATCACAAATTTCAAAGCTATTGTTGATAGAAAATCTGGCAAATAGTCATCATCTTTATATAATTCAGGTTGAATGGTGGATTTCGATATAAATATTTCAAATGTGAGAGCATCTGTAATATTGAGAACTGTAGTAATTCTATGCCATATAGCAGACCAATTTTCACTTAAGTTGGGATAGAGGCGCATAATTGAAAGGAACGCACAAGTTTTGCTGAGGACATCCTCGCAAAACATCCTGATGGAGGGGCAAGGAAACCCGTATTATCGAAACAAGATAGATGTCCATCTTTCATTTCGATAATATGGTCGGGGACGCCCAAATCGTGAAATTTAGGTCGTCCTTAGAGATGGTCATCCCTAGACTTGGTCGTTTCTGATTTTTGGTGATAATGGAAACCAAGGACACCCATCTCAGAAACGACCAAATGCAAGCCCTTTGCTCATGGGATGTGCCAGCATTTGTAGTGCACTGGTCCCCCTGACATGCCAGGACACCAACCGGGCACCCTAGGGGACACTTCAGTAATTGCTCCCAGATACATAGCACAATTACCTTCTGTGCTGAGCCCCCCAACCCCCGCAAAACCCACTACCCACAACTGTACACCACTACTTTAGCCCTAAGGGGTGAAGGAGGGCACCTACATGTGGGTACAGTGGGTTTCGGGTGGGTTTTGGAGGGCTCACATTTACCACCACAAGTGTAACAAGTAGGGGGGGATGGGCCTGGGTCCGCCTGCCTGAAATGCACTGCACCCACTAAAACTGCTCCAGGGACCTACATACTGCTGTGATGGACCTGAGTATCAAATTTTGAGGCTGGCATAGAGGCTGGCAATCAATATTTTTAAAGATTTCATTTGAGGGTGGGAGGGGGTTAGTGACCACTAGGAGAGTAAGGACCAGGTAAAGTCATTCAAGTGCTCATCAGGAATGCCCTTTTTTTCCATTATGGGTCGAGGACATCCATGTGTTAGGCATGCCCAAGTCCTGCCTTTGCTACGCCTCCGACACGCCCCCGTGAACTTTGGTCATCACCGCAACAGAAAGCAGTTGAGGACGCCCAAATCTGCTTTCGATTATACCGATTTGGGCGACCCTGTGAGAAGGACGCCCATCTTGCGATTTGTGTCAAAAGATGGCGCCCTCCTCTTTCGAAAATAAGCCTGCATGTATGTCAGAAGCTTGTCTAATTGTATGGACTAAAGGTTCTAAAGTAATGTAAAATATTGATGGAGAGATAGGACAACCTTGTCTAGTACCTCTTGTGAAATGAACTAGTATGATAACACAGAGTTTGCCATATTTCTTGCCTTAAGGGTCCTGTATCGCATCAGCATCACATATATGTAAACTTTGATGATGCCAAACCATTTCAAAAACTTGAAATAAATAGCCCAACTCAATATTATCAGATGATTTTTCAGCATCCAAGGAGAGAGCTACCAAAAAGATATCTTGTTATTGAGCTATGTATTTAATGTCACAAAATGTTCTGGCATTGTCCCCTATGCATCTACCCTTAATGAAGCCTTGCTGATCATGTTAATAGTTGACATTACTAAGTCTGTCTTCTGAAACCTTTGCATAGGTCTTTGCTTCCACATTAATTAGTGATATAGGCTGATAATTGGCCAGAGGACAGATCTTTACCTGGTTTACTAAAGACCACTATTTTTGCTTCCTCATATGTTTGCAGTGAGGTTCTACCATTAAATATTTATCATATAAGAATTTTAAGTTGAGAGTTTTAGCTTCTGCATATCTAGTTGAATTAATTGGAACCCCACAATCTAGTAGACCATCTCAATTATACAACCGTAATTTACTACGGTTTTCCAACTCCTCTTATTGACTTACAAGTGCATTCACTCTACAGGTCCTCAATACCTCTCAAGGTAAAAAAGTGATCATGAAGCCCTTTGTCTATAGTCTAGGAGTTTTCCTAGACACCAACTTGTCAATGCAAAAATATATCGACCATGTGATTTCAACTTCCTTCTTTCAACTCCGCGTTCTGTGCAAGTTGAAAGGTATGGTCACACCATATGACTTTCGGACAATTGTACAGAGCTTGAGACTGACAAAAACTGATTACTGTAACTCTCTATTTCTGGGTATACCTCATACCAAATCTAAGATCTACAGATCATCCAAAATGCAGCTGCACGATTGATCACCGAAATATCAAAGTCCGAACACATCACTCCAACACAATCTCTCCCTACACTCCTCCCTGGGAACTCCGTTCATTGGGTAAATCTCTCTTATCTGTACCCTTCTCCTCCACTTCCAACTCCAGACTCCATTTCTTTTATCTTTTTGCCACATACGCCTGGAATAGACTTCCTGAGTCAGTACGTCAAGCTCAATCTCTGGCCATCTTTGAGTCTAGGTTAAAAGCCCACCTTTTTGAAGCTTGTTTTAATTTCTAACTCCTATTCTCTTGCTCAGTACCCATCTCTGTTTTACCATTCCTACCTTAAGTAATTCCCTTATCCCTTATTTGTCCTGTTTGTCTGTCATGATTAGATTGTAAGCTCTGTCGAGTAGGGACTGCTTCTTTCATGTTTAGTGCACAGCGCTGTGTATGTCTAGTAGTGCTATAGAAATGATTAGTAGTAGGAGGAGGAGATGGTATATATGCAAATGGAGAGAATGTGCTGCTGTTGCCATGGACATATTCTTGATATGGGGACCAGCACCACCATTGCACATTTTGCATAATGTGTTTCTGATTGGTGGAGACATTTATTTTAAAAAAATCTATGATTTTTGCAGTACATCTTTCTAAATATTTTTTTGTGTGTATTTTCGAAGTTCAGAATACACTTATTTATTTATTTCTTCCATTATGGATTTGAGTTTTTAAACATTTTCCGGTAAACGTTTATTTCGCCATTTGAATATCATATCGAAAATGCCCCTCCCAATCTTCTATTTTTGCACAGAAAGCAATTTTAAGTTTTAAATCAAAATGACCCTATTGGTCATTCTAGGTAGGGAAATATATTGGTAGTTCTAGTGTTAAATTCTTTCACATCTGCATTGTGACATTAATCTATTGTCTCCATTGAGGCAAGGGGTGATGGTGTCAAGCTTTTTGATGAGTTCCAATTCAGCAGTTTTAACACAGTTTCCTTTTTAAGTTCCTTTATAGGAGTAATGCAAACTTAGAGACCCTTTTCCTAAGCCGCGTATGCACCTAGGTGCATCCAACGCGTTCAAAAATGGACTTACAGCCCTACTATCATGTGGCTCTAGCGGTAATTTCATTTTTGGCACACGTCCGCTACTTGCGTCTGAAAAATAATTTTATTTTCGAACACGTATAGTGGATGCACGTAAAGTGGCATCTGACCCAAGTTGGTCCTTAATGCCCAAATTCTTTACCACTAGGTCTATGGCTGGCAGTAAGGTCAGAGACCCAAAATGGATGCGTGGCAATTTTGATTTTGCCGCACGTCCATTTTCGGAGAAAATGGCCTTTTTTACAGGCGCGCTGAAAAATGATTTTGCGCACAGCCAAAACCCATGCCTACACTACCTCAAGCCACGCATCCGTTTTGTAAAAGGACCCCTTATAGTCTGCTAGAGAATGTCCTGGAAGGTTGAAATGTTGCCATTTCTAATATCAGATTGGTGTGAATATGGGGACAGACATTATGGTGCAGCTGTTTTTTAAGCAACATTTTATGAATTCAAAAATGTTATTATTTATTTTTTACTTAGACAATGTGCACTGCTCTCCTGAATAGTTCTTTGTACAACCACTGAAAAAAATGACCTTGATGAAAACCTTCAGCTATAATACAGATTCCTGTTTAATAGCATTAAAGTACTATTGTATATATAATTTTTCATTCAAAATATTGTGTCAAGGCAGGAGAAGACTTCCACTAGACATTTTCTAGTTAATTTAGTCCAGTTTTCTTATGTAACTTCTTTCAATGCTATACTGTGTTTTCTGCCACTTTACGGTAAATTGCGGAAGTCTCCAGCCCACCCATGATTAACTAAAAATAAGCTATATTGGGCCTACTCTTCCCCAGCTCACTTGGGGATTTTCTCAGCTTTGAAACAGATGCCATTACACAAAATAATTTGTCTGTAAAATGGAAACTCCTTAATTAGTATGTTTATTAGTATGTTCCACATAACCTATTTCTTATTTTTTTCCTGTTTCCATGTACTCAGATTCCCTCCCTTTCTCCATAGCACAGTACTTTTATAGAAGGGCAAATAGACTATGGATTTTTCCTCCAGGAACTAGTCCAAACTTTTTAAAACCCAGATATGCTAACCGGTGTTACCACATCCTCCGGCAACAAGTTCCAGAGCTTAACTATTTGTTGAGTGAAAAAAATATTTCCTCCTATTTGTTTTAAAAGTATTTCCATATAATTTCATTGTGTCCCATGGTCTTTGTACTTTTTGAATGAGTGAAAATTGATTCACTTTTGCCCATTCTACTCCACTTATGATTTTGTAGACCTAATCATATTCCTTCTCAGCTGTCTCTTTTCCAAGCTAAAGAGGCCTAACCTCTTTAGCCTTTCCTCATATGGGATGAGTTCCATCCCCTTTATCATTTTGGTTGCTCTTCTTTGAACCTTTTCTAATTCCACTATATGTTTTTTGAGAGATACGATGACCAGAATTAAATGCAATACTCAATGTGAGCTCATTTTGCATCCCTTTCCTTATAATTCCTAGCATTCTGTTTGCTTTTTTGGCTGCCGCCACACGCTGGGCAGAAGATTTCAGCGTATTGTCTACAATGACACTAGATCTTTTTCTTGAGTCCTGACTACTAATGTGGACCCCAACATCAGGTCACAACTTTGAATAGTTTTGTATCATCTGCAAAATTAACCACCTCACTCATCGTTCCGATTTCCAGACATTTTGAAAATAGTACTTGTCTTACGTTGTATCACCATTTTTGAGGCAAATCATAACCACCAATGTTTTGCCCCTTAAAGCTACATCAGAGTTTATTCCAAAACATAGAGCAAATAATATTTAAAAACTTAAAGTGTGATATTTGAGGAAGAAAATAAATCTTTCTAGAATCACGTATCTCCTATTCTTTCACTGGCTTCTTGGACATCTTGAACATATCAAGTTGCTCCAAACATGAAATTTGTAGTTAAAAAGATGCTGACTATGGTCATACAGGTATTTTATTAACTAACCAGTCATGAATAAACCGATAGGATAACTGTAAAGAATTAATCATTATCCAAAAACAGTTACCTAAAATAAAGTTTTGCTATTAAATTGACACATTCAAACTATCAGGTTATAAAGACCTTAACTTAAAATTACACTTTTCTTCTTTACAACCTAACATTAAATCACAATCTTCTCCACATGATGATAATAGGACTGAGTCAAAAATTCAACACATTAATGAGTCAAAGGTATGTGAATGGGCTTTGTTATTTGAAGCAACTATGATGTTGTTTGAAGGCACAAATTATTTTACCCACATATAATTTATTGCAAGGACAATTGATAATATATGTACATTTTATGGTCTGCTGGTTGGTGAATTGTTTACATTCAGTGGTGATCTTGCACGTCTGTCAATGCCCATTTTATAATGCAATTAAAGGGGAACCCCATCCAAACTATAACAGATTTCCACTTTCATCTTGTGTATGCAACCTGGAACTACCACCACCCAAACACAGGTGCCGGCAGTAGTTCCACCCCCAGCGTGTGTCATTTTCAGCACTAGCAGAACATTTAAAAAATATTTCCTTGGAGGGTTATTCGCTGGTAATCAGGCAGCATTGTGTGCAGTCTGGTTACCGCTAGATTAGCAGAGGAGTCCTTACCTCTACCTCAATGGGTGGTGGTATGTGTTCCTCCCCAAATAGGTGCACGGCAAGTGCAAACTTAACACATGGCCATTTCTTTTTTCAGCCTTTTTACCCGCTATGGTAAAAGGGGCTCTGGCAAGCAGCAAAAACAGCTGCCACTACTAACGTAGGGCGTAGGGCATCTTTTACCATAGCTTATTAAAAGGGCCCCTTTATGACTTAGATCTAAAATACTCATGTAAGATAAAAACATTCCAGAGCCTCAGGATGATTTGATTGATCTTCAATGACAACTGAGAATATCTGAGGACAGAAGTTAATACTATTTTGTTTGTATTTAATATATTGGTAGTAAGTAACAAATTCCTTTGGTTAAAAGTCTCTTAAAAGGGAAATCTGCATCTTTAACATTTTACTCACATTCAAGCAGTCTATGATGAAGTGTGTTACTTTGTTTAGTAAGCTCTTCTTTTTTAAAGTAAATTCATTTTTATCTTAAAAATTTGGAATACGGTAAATGTCTTTGTGTTAAAGGTAACTGCATATTTGTAAATTTTAATAAATTATTTCTATCACTAGGGGCCCTGTTTACTAAGCTGCCCTAGCATTTTTAGCATGCACTAAACATTAGAGGTCAACTTATTTTCCATAAGACAACAATCTATCTATCATGTATGTAACAGTTTTAAAGAATATTTCCAATAAATAGACAACGTAGAGGGGCATAATCGAAAGGGGTGCCCAGGTTTTTCTGAGGACGTCTTCACAGGACGTCCCGGCGAAGGGGCAGGGAAACCCATATTATCGAAACAAGATAGGCGTCCATCTTTCATTTTGATAATATGGTTGGGGACGCCCAAATCGTGAAATTTAGGTCAACCTTAGAGATGGATGGTCGTCCTTAGAGATGGTCGTCCACGATTTTCGGCGATAATGGAAACCAAGGATGCCCATCTCAGAAACGACCAAACGACCAAATTGAAGCCATTTGGTCATGGGAGGAGCCAGCATTCGTAGTGCACTGGTCCCCCTGACATGCCAAGACACCAACCGGGCACCCTAGGGGGCACTGCAGTGGACTTCAGAAATTGCTCCCAGGTGCATAGCTCCCTTACTTTGTGTGCTGAGCCCCCAACCCCCCCAACCCACTCCCCACAACTGTACACCACTACCATAGCCCTAAGGGGTGAAGGGGGGCACCTAAATGTGGGTACAGTGGGTTTCTGGTGGGTTTTGAAGGGCTCACATTTACCACCACAAGTGTAGCAGGAAGGGGGGGATGGGCCTGGGTCTGCCTGCCTGAAGTGCACTGCACCCACTAAAACTTCTCCAGGGACCTGCATACTGCTGTCATGGAGCTGGGTGTGATATTTGAGGCTGGCATAGAGGCTGGAAAAAATATTTGTAATTTTTTTTGAGGGTGGGTGGGGGTTAGTGACCACTGGGGGAGTAAGGGGAGGTTATCCCCGATTTCCTCCGGTGGTCATCTGGTCATTTAGGGCACCTTTTTGAGGCTTGGTCGAAAGAAAAAACGGACCATGTAAAATCATCCAATTGTTCATCAGGGACACCCTTTTTTTTTCCATTATCGGTCGAGGACGCCCATGTGTTAGGCAGGCCCCAGTCCCGCCTTCGCTATGTCTCCGGCATGCCCCCGTGAACTTTGGTTGTCCCCGCGATGGAAAGCAGTTGAGGACACCCAAAATCGGCTTTTGATTATGCCGATTTGGGCGACCCTGTGAGAAGGACGCCCATCTTGCGATTTGTGTCGAAAGATGCGCGTCCTTCTCTTTCGAAAATAAGCTTGATAGTGTCCAATTCCTTTCAAATTTGGCTATAAAGATTTAGGGGCCATTATTCAAAGTGATTTAAGCGGGCAGGAGTCTCTCCTGCCCGCTTAAATCACCTGTCGCTGCCCAAACGTGGATATTCAGCAGCAGTAAAGCAGGAGGTGGTGCTGAATATCACCTATGACCGGCCCCCCAAAAAGAGGGCCGATTAGGGCTATCCAAGGGGTGGCACTGGGGAGGAGCCAGGACTTATGTGGGCACTGGCAATATTCAGTTGAGCCCTGCATAAGGTAAGCAGGTGAAGATAGGACAGCTCAAAAGCTGTCCTAAATTCACCCGCTTATCTTTAAGCGGGCCCCAGCTGAATATCGGAGCAGGACTCACATAAAATAAAGTGTATTTTCTCCCTCCTGCAGCGGCATGGCTCACAACAACATCACCCCCCCCCCCCCAGTCAGCTTCACTAGGCCCGGCACCCCTGAATATCTCTGGTCCACCCACCCTTCTAACAAAACCCCATCCCACCCCCATCTCCAGGTCAGGATAAGACTCTTCCCTGGGGTGGTCCAGTGGGGTGTCAGGGGCAGGAGAAAATTACCCTTGCTCCTGCCCCTAGTGGCAGCTTCCTGAAAATCACGGCAGCCATTTTCAGGAAACTGCTGCTAGGTGCAGGTGCAAAGGGGTTTCACTCCTGCCCCCAATGCCCCGATGGACCACCAGAGAGGTGGGGCTTTTGTTGGGGGTTGGGCTGATTGGAGCTACTCTTGGGGAGCATTATGCAGTGGAGCTTCCTGGGGAGGCAATGTCGTCGGGAGGGAGAAAATACACTGCCTTGGGAGGGAGAAAATACACTTTTTTATGCAAGTCCCGGCCTGATATTCAGTCGTGGCCCATATAACTTTCTTATGTGGGTTTTTAGCTGAATATTATCTGGGCCCACATAAGCTCTAACAGCTTGCCTGCCCCAAATTATGCCCCGATAGTTAGTTCCAGTGCCTGGACATGGCCTGGCACTGAATATTGGGGCCTAATTTAGCCGACGACTATCAGCATTTAAAAAAAACGCTGACTGCTGCTGGCTGAATATTGGGGGGTTAATTTTTAGAAAACCTTTCCTTTCTAAAAGAGTAGAGGAGTGGCCTAGTGGTTAGAACACTGGTCTTGACTTGCAGAGATGCCCAATTTGATTCCCACTGCTGCTCCTTGTGATCTTGGATAAGTCACGTGGAGGGGCATAATCGAACGAAAACGTCTATCTCCATGGGCGTTTATCTCCGAGAACGGGTCCATGAAGGGGCGGTCCGAACCGTATTTTCGCAAAAAATAGACGTCCATGTTTTATTCGACAATTTGTGAGCTGGGCGTTTTTGTTTTTCAGCGATAATGGAAAATGAAAGCGCCCAGATCAAAAATGAATAAATCCAAGGCATTTGTTCATGGGAGGGGCCAGGATTCATAGTGCACTGGTCCCCCTCACATGCCAGGACACCAACCGGGCAACCTAGGGGGCACTTTTACAAAAAAAAAAAAAAAAAGGTAAAAGAGCTCCCAGGTGCATAGCACCCTTCCCTTGTGTGTTGAGCCCCCCCAAATCCCCCTCAAAACCCACTGCCCACAAGTCTACACCATTACTATAGCCCTAAGGGGTGAAGGGGGGCACCTACATGTGGGTACAGTGGGTTTGGGGGGGTTGGATGACTAATAAGCATTAAGCAGCACAATTGTAATAGGTAGGGGGGGATGGGCCTGGGTCCACCTGCCTGAAGTCCACTGCACCCCCTAACAACTGCTCCAGGGACCTGCATACTGCTGCCAGGGAGTTGGGTATGACATTTCATGGTGAAAATAAAAAGTTGTGAAACATCGTTTTTTTGTGGTGGGAGGGGGTTAGTGACCACTGGGAGAGTCAGGGGAGGTCATCCCCGATTCCCTCTGGGGGTAATCTGGTCATTTAGGGCACTTTTGGGGGCCTTATTCGTGAAAAAACAGGGTCCAGGAAAAGCACCCTAAATTCTAGCATCAAACGCATACTTTTTTTCCATTATCGGCGAAAGGCGCCCATCTCTGTTCGGGTGATAACCATGCCCCAGTCCCGCCTTCACCACACCTCCGACACGCCCCCCCGTCAACTTTGTACGCTTCCGCGATGGAGTGCAGTTGAAAACGTTCAAGTTCGGCTTTCGATTATACCGCATTATTCGTTTTTATGAGATAAACGTCCATCTCCCGATTTAGGTCGGAACTTGGGCGTTTTTCTTGTTCGATTATAAGCAGGTTAGTGCCTCTTTTATTAAGGCACACTAGCATATTTAGTGTGCCCTAAATGTTAGCATGCACTGAAAAAGCTAGTGCGGCTTAGTAAAAGACCCCCTTAACCCTCCATTGCCTCAGGTATTGTGAGCCACCCTGCAACAGGGAAATACCCAGTGTACCTGAATATAAGTCACCTTGAGCTACTACTGAAAAAGATGTGGCCAAAATCCAAATAAATAAATAAATAATGCTCCTCACTGAGACAGGTCTATTATTTACTGTACTTCTAATTAGCCTCAGAAATAAAAGGATAATTATGTATACCTAACTAAAATATCTTGTTAGTCAAATAACATCTACACCATAAATCGTATTCAATTTCTCACATTTACACACAAACTATTTTAGTTATCTTATATTAAGCATCCTTTTGAGAGAAATGGCCATACAGACATTCTTGCAGATCAGAGGGCCAGCCTAGTTGTCAGTGCAGTGGACTTTAAATGATGGCACCCAGGTACAATTCCCACCACAATCCTTTATTGTGTATTGTGAGCTTTCCAGGGACAAAATAAAACCTACTGTATCTAACTGTACACCATTATAATCAACTTCCACCCTATATTTAGGTACAGTAGGTAATTTGGTTGGTTTGGAGGGCTCACAATTTCCATCAGAAAATGTGTTTGGTAGAGTGGGATTCAGACCTGAATACCCTTGTTCACTCTCTACTGCACTGACCACTAGGGTACTCCTGGGAGCTGCTTGCTGCTCTGTTGGATACGCTGTCATACATCCTTGTATGCCCTTTCAGTTTCACTTTTGAAGGGGGTGGGAGGAGGAAAGCAGGAGGATTAGGGGGGGGGGGTGTCATGCCTTAATCCCTGCAGTAGTCAGCTGGTCAATCAGAGCACAGTTTTGTTACATGGTCGTGATTGAAACAGGTTTAAATGAAAACATTCTTCTTTTTTGACTTGGATGTGTCTTCCTGTTCCATTATTGCTGTAAGACATCCTATTTTTGGGCCCACCCTAGTCCCACCCACAATATGTCCACAACATACCCTCTTGCTGTTTTTACAAATTCAGTGGAAAATGTCCAAATTCTGCATTTTTGAAAATTGTGATTTTGACATTTTCGGCAGATGGAGGTATTTTTGGCCATTTTGAGATGTTTATCTGCTTTGAAAATGAGTTCCACAGTGTATCTGGATTTTCAGAAAACATTTGATAACGTATCTTATAAGAGAATCTTGAGAAAATTAAAAAGTCATGGAATAGGATTCAATGTCCTATTGTGGATGGAGACCTGGTTAAAAAGTAGAAAGGATAGAGTAGGGTTAAATGATCAAGGGGCCCTTTTACTAAGCCGTGTAAGTGCCAACATGCGCCAAACATTGTCAGTTCCGAGTTACCACCCAGCTACTGCATGGCCCAGGTGGTAATTTCATTTTTTATGTGCATCAGAAAATATTTTTATTTTCTGGCTTGCGGGCGGTAATCGGCATTTGAATGCGCGTTGACCAATACAGCCCGATTAACGTGTGAGACCTTACTGCTAAGTCAAAGGCTGGTGGTAAGGTCTCAAACCCAAAATGGACGCGCAACAATTTTCATTTTGCCATACGTCCATTTTCGGCTCACCAAAAGGCATTTTTTTATAGCTGCGCTGAAAAATGATTTGGCATGCGGCCAAAGCACACACCTACACTACTGCAGGCCATTTTTCAGTGCACCTTAGTAAAAGGACCCCCAGTATTCTTAGTGGAGAAGGGTGAATAGTGGGATTCCCAAGGGATCTATGCTGATACTGCTGCTTTTTAACATAGTATTTATAAATGACGTAGAAATGGGAATAAAGAGTGAAATGATCAAATTTGCTGATGATACAATACAAAGTTATTCAAAGACAGAATTTAAGAAAACTTGGGTCAGGCATGTGCAATCTCCTAGAAAAAGGAGAAGTTAGTGGTCACTGATGATGGGCAGACTGAATGGACCATTTGGCCCTTACCTGCCGTCATATTTCTATGTTAAATCACAAGAAGATGTGGGATATTGCAAAAAGGTCTTATGTGACTGATGATGATGCTTGATCTAAGAACTGCAACCCAAACTATAACTACATGATGCAGGGGTTCCACATTAGGAGTCACCATCCAGGAAAAGGATCTAGGTATCATTATAGATGATACGTTGAAATCCGCTGCTCTGTATGCAGTGGCAGCCAAGAAAGCAAATAAAATGTTAGGAATTATTAGGAATGTAATGGAAAATAAAACAGAGAATATCATGTCTTTATATCACCTCAAATATTGTATATAGTACTGATCATTGCATCTGAAAAAAAGGTATAGCTGAATTAGAAAAGATACAAAGAAGGGCCAACAAAATGTTAAAGGAGATGGAATGACTCCTCTATGTGGAAAAAAATGGTTGAAGGGAGATATGATAAAGGTCCATAAAATAATGAGTGGAATGGAACAGGTAGACATGAATCTCTTGTTTACTCCTTCTAAAAGTACAAGGACTAGGGGGCATATAATGAAATTAACTATGGAGTGCATGTAAAACAAATAGGAGAAAATATATATTTTTTCACTCAGTGTATAATTAAGCTCTGGAATTCGTCATTACAGAATGTAGTACAAGCCATTAGCCTAGCAGTGTTTAAAACAGGTTTAGATAAGTTCCTGGAAGAAAAGTCCTTAAACCACTTTTAAGGTGGACTTGAGGAAATCCACTGCTTATTCCTGGAATAAGCAGCACGGAAGGTATTATTCTTTTGGGATCCTGTCAGGTACTTGTGACCTGAATAGGCCACTGCTGGAAACTGAATACTTGACTTGATGTTTGTTTGTTTATTTATTTATTTATTTATAGCATTTAAACCCCGCTCTTTCCCACTTGATAGGTTCAGTGCGGCTTACAACATATGGGTACAAGTATCACAGAGATATCATAATGTATGGGTACAAAGTATCATAGAGGTAATACAATATATGGGTAAAAAGTATCACAAAGATAATACAATTGTATAGAGAAGGACAAGATGATAAGAGGTGGGGAAGGGTTAAGGCATGTTTAATGTTAGTGGTGTGGATTTTGATCGTTCCGCGATGCGTATTTACTTATATAACTGGGACATCTAGGTTGGAACATTCACAGTACTTCACAAAGGCTCTGTTGAATGAGGAGTCTTGTAAATTACAAGTAGGGGTGCTGGCAAATACCTACATATTTGCCAGCGCATACATCAGGATAATCAATTTTACAAAAAAGCCAATGCAAAAAAAAAACCAAAGGTTCTGAAAAAGAGAAGCAACAATCTACTACTTATCATTTCTATAATGCTACTAGCAATACACAGTACTATACTCAAAGTCAAATAAGGACAAACAGGGACAAATAAGGCAAACAGGATAAATAAGGGATTAGGGAGTTTCATTTATTATGGGAATGATTAACACAACATGTGCACTGAACTGGTGAATAAGGGATTAAGATTACAAAGCAGCCTCAAAAAGGCATATACAGGTATTCACTGGCACTTACACTGTGCTGGATTTCAGAAGACCACACATACAAGAGGAGCCAGTTAAGAAGCAGTGTGAAATAATACCTTTTAGCAGCATTTTTCAGATAGTGTTAGACACCACTGAGGTAAGTACAGTTGCTCTCTCAATCACTAGTGGAGACCTCAGGTCCAAATAACCAGATAGCTGAGATGCATGGTTTAGGTGTAAATACTGATGGAGTTTTAAAAAATTAATTAAAAAAATAATTTAAAACAAATATATACTTAATGCTATTATAAAATGGGAAATATATGCACAGTTTTTGAACTGCCCAAACCACACTAGAACACCCCTTCTTAAAACCTATGCATCCAGTAGCTTCTAGACGTGTAAACCTTAGCATTGTAAAATCGGTGTTTACATGTGTCCATTTATATGTTTAAATGCAACTATTTACAAGTGTCCATTATTTTCTCTGCACTCATTTTATTCTTATAGATCCTGGGGCAGATAATGCATGATAACAGTTTAAATGCACACTAACTGTTAGTACATGACCTGCTGGTGGGTCCTTTTACTAAGCTGTGTTAAGCATCTAAAGCAGGTTTTACTGCACTGTAGATATTAACATAGTCCAGGGATTCTCACACAGTCCTTGGGACACACCTAGCCAGTCAGGTTTTTAGGATATCCTAATGAATATTCATGAGATAAATTAGCAAGCCCTATCTCCATTGTATGCAAATTTATCTCATGAATATTCATTGTGGGTGTCCTGAAAACTTGACTGATTAGGTGTGTCTCGAGGACTGGGTTGAGAATCCTTGCTAATGTCTACTGTGCTAGTATAGCAGCTAGCATAATTAAAAAAAACTAAGAAAACAAAACAAAACAGAAAAAAAAACTATGCTAGCTGCCTCACTCGGGAATTTGCAGGAGCTGGACATGACATGGGAAGGTCAGAAGAGTGGCTGACTGTGATAACTAGTTTATGGGTCAATACCATGTGACAGCTGTCAGAACTGTCTATAGCGTGGCTGCATTTATTGTCACCTTGGGAGAAGCATGGCCACAGCCCAAATGCCAATGTTATTTCTCCTACTCCAATCCTTTTCCTACCCCCTGATCAAAGACCACTGTGATCCCTCTACTAAGCCTCTCCCATATAGTACAAGAAACTCTCACCTGTCCCAAACCCAACTATCTTCCCACCCCCAGATTTCCACCATCCCACCTTTGGGACTTACCTAAATCAAGGTCCAGTGGCAACGAGCAAGTACAATTACCCTCTGCTTCCTTTCTGCCCAGATGCAGTGGAAGCGTTATGTATTTACCACAAATACCTTCTACTTGCTACTCATTAATTTTTGCTGATAACATGTAATAAGTGCAAAAAACTTTAGTATAAAGGTCCTTAGGTGTTTCTTTTTACATACAAACTCTATCTGATTTCTGGAATCAGCACTACATAAAGCAAATGCACCAAGAGGAAGGAGCATTACTTTTAATCTCGTTGTCAGTTGGACCAGACGTGGTGAAGTTTGTAATTTTCCAAATAGTGAAAGGGAATGGGAAAATGACCAGGCTGACCAGGAACAAACGAGAAGATGTCTAAAGATGATAGAATATTTATTGGTGAAGACTTGACACAGCACTGTGTTTCAGCGGTAAACCTGCTCTAGGAGTCTAATATTAAAAACAATAAACAATAGTAAAATTAACAATCAAAAAATGTACAATGAAAAATGTATGTGCTAGAAATAGAAATACAAAACATGTATATGTTTAAATAGTCAAGTAAAATGTATACAATAAAACAAATTATATAAAAAAATGTGGACAAAAGTAAACCAATTATATAAAAATGTACATATATACATAAAACAACAAATGATGTAACTGTACGCATATTAACAATTTTGACTGTAGACATATTTAAAAAATAATATATATAATATATAAATAGAATAAGAAACAACCATATGCAAATGAATAATATAAGAGGCTGACCTTTGTAATTTTCCACCAGCTGGTAATTTAGCACCTGACGTAGCTATTTCAAGGCGAAACATGGCCATGTCAGACACAGATGTATAAATCTCTGGGAGCCTTTGGACTTTAAATGAAGACTGTTTATCTTCTTATTATATCCGCCTTTTGCTTTTATCCTCCATGTTGGATTTGGTGGAACGTTTATCTTGTTGTTTTCTCTTTCAAGATAGTGGGACCACATAATGGATTCTGTATATGGCAGAAAAATTGGGCGCTTTAATACATGAGCACTGAGCGCTATTCTATAAATGCCATTCTGAGTTGGGCATCATTTATGAAACAGCGCACAGTGTTGGGTTCAGCACCCAACTTTTGACACGAGGATTTACATCAACTGAAACCTGTTGTAAATACTTACACATAAATTACAGAAATCTCCCGTATTCTATAACAGTGCACACATCTTTAGTGGACAACCCTGTCCCGCCCATGCTCCTCCCATGGCCATCAATTGCATGCTAAAAACTTTACGTGCACATCTTTATAGAATAGTGCATACATCCAAATTGTTGCCAATTAGCTCACATAATTGATTGACAGTGCCCAATTATTGGTGCTAATTGGTTCATTACTCAATTACATTGTACGTGCAACTTAGGTACATGTCCAAATTTATGCACACAATTTTGAGCGACATATATAGAATCTGTGGGAATATGTGACTGCCAGTTTGCAAATTTTCCTTACTCAGACACTCTGTATAAGCTTGTTTAAATGGCACCCTTGTGTTAATTCAGACAAATAGGTAAAAGTGGACTTAACACTAACTCCCATTTGTCTTAATTCTTTAATTAAAAAAAAATGGGGCAGTGATGAGATTTAGCTCATTAATCAGTTGAACTGTACAATTAAGCTTTTTAACACACGAAAATAGTGTTCTACAGTATTTTAGAGTATGTCCTGTCAGCATACTAACTGATTACCCTAATAAAATGAGACACAAGCTTCAGGCTTTCAAGTATTTCATGTAATTTACCAGTAGTATATACTCAAACCATTCAGATTTTCAGTCTGTATATTAAGCTATTTTTCTGGGATTCTGTAATTAACTACCATGTTCAAAATTATTGCATAATCAAAATAAGATAAGAATAAATATGTAAGACTAATTCAGTGGATTTGGGATGTTTTTCTAGGTCAACTTAAAGTATAATCAGAGACCTTGTTCATTGTTATGGCATTCATGAAATGGGACTCTTTTAATTAGGGCAGTGGATTAATCGCGTTAACTATTGAAATTTATGCATTCATTTGTGGCATGAATATAATTTTTTTAATCGTAAATGAACTGCACTACTCTGTCTCTTCCCTTCTGGTATCACTGCACTTGCCTAAGTTGTGGACATCATCTGCAATGCAAGCAGACTTCCTCCACCAGCTCTGAGAGCGTTCCTGCAGCTGGATCCCATCTTCTCTGATGCAACTTCCTGTTTCTGTGGCTGCAAGAAGGCTCTTAATGTTGGTGGAGGAAGCTTATATTGCAGTTGCTGCCTGTGACCTAGGCTAGTACAGTGATGACAGACCAGTTAACTCAACATTAAAAATTTTAATGGTGAGATTAATCACCCCAGCAGTTATTGCAGTGTCCTTGCACTTACTGCGCATTAAATATTGCATTTAAAGTGAAATTTTATAACTGGATACTAACAGTAATGTGCCACTTAAATGCATAAATGTGCAGAAAACTGGCACTATTACGCACAATAACAAGGGGATGTTCACATGGAAGAAGCATGTGAGGGGCATAAGTGGGGCTGTCTGCTTATTCATTGTTGAATGTCATGAGGACCAGGGTCTCAAGCATTCACCCTTGATATCCTCTTAGTCCTCTCATTCATGATCCTTAGCCTTTGATCCTTAATATCTGGTTGTTGGGCTGTCTGTTACACCACAACTTCTAGTCAACTTTTGTTATGTTTCCTATTGGTCAATATAACTAATTTTATTTCCTTGAATTGAGTTTTGCTCCTCTACTATTGTGGAGTAAATATGGTTAGAAGTAGGGAATTTATTTTCTTTAAATTGTTTTCTTTTCCTTTTATTTGGAATTGGGGTCCTCTTCCTGTTTTCTGCTATGTTTCTCTGAATTGTTCTTAAAATTGCAAGAAAGAAAGAAAGAAAGAAAGAAAGAAAGAAAGAAATTGGACAGTCTTTCAACTTGACTCCTTTGGTAAAGCTCAGAATCTAATCAAGACTGAGCAGTCTAGATGGGTCTTAAAGGCTCTTATAGACTAGAATGATACATTTAAAAAAAATTAAAAAAAAATCAGCAATCATTCGTTTGTGAAAGAAACATATTTGGAAAGACAGTGCTTATTAATTACTGAGCTTGACAGGGTCTTATTGGTGAGTTACATTTCTTTCTCATTTAAAAATCATCTTGTGTGTCATGAGCTGACTTTGAGGCCAGGGTATATTGCTTAGGCTATATTGAGTATCTGTAGCAATCTTCTTTTTCCAAGTTGATTCTAACATTTCGGTTTGATTAGAGTTCAAAGAAATGATATGATTGCCGTTTACAAATATAGTATTCAAAAGGTCAACCTGTAAATCAGTCAGACAATGCGCTCTCTGTTTTCTCATTGTATGTCAATTGTAAATGCTTTTGAAAAAGGGACTGATATGTTTGCACTGCATACCCTGGCAGAGACAAGAACGTCAATTGGAGTTAGAAAAACCACAATTTTGCTTAATTTTCAGAAAACATTACTGCACTGTTAGGGTAGAACCTTAAAGTATTTGGCAAGTCAGGTTGCACATTCAAACCCAGCTTTAGAAAAGTCCATGTTATGGAAGACATATAGAATGCATATGTGCATCGTGATGTCTTCTATAAGTGTCAAAGCAGTAACAAAAGGTGACTCCACTATATTTAATATGAGCAAAAAGATAGAAAGATATATCTTCAGTATATTTATTTAAAATATTTATGTACCATTCCATCTAAAAATTTCCTATTACTATGGCACACATATGAAATAAAAATAATATTAAAAAGAAAATAAAATAACTATTAAGCTAATAGTCTATAGTTCATTCAGAACTGTGACACTGAGTTCCCCTGAGGGTACACCAGTGGTATTAGTTTGATGTATCTTAGAGTGCAAGAAAATCCTGGGCCTAATATTCAAAGGATTTATGTTCCTATTTTGGGGAGTTATACTCAAAAATTACCCTATTTGAAAATTTACTAAGGCTGAATGCCGAAGTTGTTGCTCAAAATTTCACTAATGCCTAAATTTAGGAGCATAAAAAGTGTATGGCAACATGGACAGATTTAATTAGGTGGTCAGCACTGATTTTAAGCACTAGCGCATTCATTCTATATTCTTGTGCACACATTTTTGCACTTAGCAAGCAAAATTGCACACATAATTTATAGTATAATCCTGCTTATAATCGAAAGAGAAAAACGCCCAAGAGCCGACCTAAATCGGGAGATGGACGTTAATCTCACAAAAACGAGTAAATCCATATAATCGAAAGCAATGTTTCAGTGCGTCCGTGTCGCTCGTACGTGGACGTAAAAACGCCCAAATAAGAGGCGTGTCGGGGGCGTGTTAGGGGCGGTGATACGACGTGGACGGGTACAACGTATAACGAATAGCGAAATGGCTCTGGTTGAGCGGGAAGATGGGCGTAATATGATGGACCCGAAATAAAAGCGACCAGAGCAAGGGGGAAAGCGTCTTTAGACTCATTAGCGATTGTGTGTAGTTGGAGAGTGGCGATATTGTTGGTGGAAGAGCTGAAGTGGTGGTTGCAGAGAGAAAGCCGAGCGTGTTCAGTACCTGTGACGGTCGTCTGTGTGCCCTGCCTCTTTTTGTGTCTTACCCTTTCACCGTTCCTTACTCCTACTCCTTTGCTCTATCGCCCCTTCCCCTCCCCCTCCCCCTCCCCCTCCCCATTCACTCTTCCCACGTGTATACTGTATTCCCTGACCTCCGTTTGTCTCTGTGTGCCTGTACTGTTTGGCGAGTGAGTGGCCAGAGGGGCGTGGTGGCTGGAAGTGACAGATCTGTGTGTGTTGCTTTTTGACTACTAGTCCTAATACTTGCACTGGTGGTGGGGATATGGATGCACTTAATGCACTTGTGGCATTCATGCTACACGAAGAGGCCACCCACCGCAGGAGGTATTCACGGCCCCGAGTGTTTAGGCCCCGCACCACCTTCCTACAACTCACTGACCAGCAGTGTCTAACAAGGTTCAGGTTTGATAGGGCCACCATTCGTCAGCTGTGTGAGCAGCTGAAACCCCTCCTTCAGCCCCAGACACGTAGGAATAACCCCATCCCTGCCCACCTCAAAATCACTTCCGCTCTCTCTGTCCTGGCCACTGGCAGTTTTCAATCCGTATTAGCTGCTAACACAGGCCTCACCCAGGCTTCTATTTCACACTGTCTCACCCAGTTCCTGGATGCCTTCATAACTCACACCTCACACTACATCACTTTCCCCACCACCCCCCAGGCTCTGCACAACAACATGGCCGCCTTCTATGCTGTTGCTAGATTCCCCTCGGTCATCGGTGTGATAGACTGCACACACATAGCCCTCAGACCCCCCCGGGCACACGAAGCCACCTACAGAAATAGGAAGGCATTTCATTCTATGAACATGCAAGTTGTATGTGATGCCCAGGGGGAGATATTAGACGTGTGTGCCAGGTACCCCGGCTCCAGCCACGATGCCTACATCCTACAGCACTCGGGCATCTTCCGCAGGTTCGAGCAAGGGGAGTTCACTGGTGGATGGCTACTAGGTAAGTGCAACATGCATGTACCACCCATACTAGACCTCCTCCACTGGGCAACCCTCCGCCCTGGCTTCCTCCACCACAACCCACTATCCAAATCCCCCCCGCCCCCCCTGTACCTGCTCCAAGCGATACACACTCATCTATCTCATTCTGCTTTTCTGCAAAGGTGACCGAGGCTACCCGCAGAGGACATGGCTTATGACCCCCCTGATCCACCCACAACCAGGGCCAGAAGAAACCTACAACAGGAAACATCGCAGCACCCGGGGGATCATTGAGCGCACCTTTGGTTTATTGAAAAACCGCTTCCGCTGTCTGGACCGGTCTGGAGGAGAGCTGCTCTACAGTCCAGAAAAGGTGGCCAAGATCTTTGTGGCGTGCTGTATGTTACACAATTTGGCCCAGCGCAGAGGACAGCCTCTCCCAGAGGAGCCACAGCCACCACCAGAAGAGGCCCCAGATGAGCTGGAAGAGGAGCCCCCTCCACCCCCAGCCCACAGAGCAGAGCTCAATGCCTACCAGCTTGGTGTAAGAGCAAGACAAAGACTCATTGAAACAAGTTTTAGGTGAATGTAAGTGAGCATTTATTATTTACATACAGTGCATATGTGTTTGGTCAACCCCACCACCACCACCACCACCCCCCTCCCTCCCACACCCACCCCCCTCCCACCAACCCTCACCCTACAGCATGTCCCATCATTTTCCCCTTCCCTTCCCCCGTCCCCTCCTACCCCTCCCACGCCCTTCCTTTGCAGCTGGTGCTGCACGGGAAGTCTCTTCCCCCTCTTCGGAGCTGCTGCTCCCAGTGTCCTCCTCCCTATCCCCACGGCAGCCTGCGGCTTCGGCTGCACCGTGGAAATCGGGCCACCTTCTTGGTTGTAGTGGTCTGGCCACAGGACCCAGAATGGGAGCAGCAGGAGTGGGTGCAGAGGCTGAGGAGCGCAATGCCCACCTCTTAGCTGGTGGTGGTTGCTGGTGGTCAGTGGAGGAGGAGGTTGATGGCAGGGGCTGCTCCAGCAGCACGGGGGCTGAAGTAGGCGCGGTGCCCTGAGGGTGCAGGTGTTGGATGCTCTGCTCCAGCCGTCTCAGTTGCTGGAGCACCTCCTGGTGGCCTTCACGTTGCGCCTGGAGGAGTTCTTGGTGTGCTCGCTGCTGTGCCTCCAGTGCTTGGCGCTGCAGCTCCAGTTTCTGCTGGCGGTACTCCTCCAAGCGCACGTTGTGGCGGAGTAGTTCCGTGGCCAGCCGCAGGAGTTGCCTCCTTTGGGCGGATGGCCTCTGGCGGGGAGCTGGGCCCTCCTCCTCCTCACCAAAGTCCTCCGGTGCTGGAGGTGCGGCCTCTGCTGGTGCAGGTGGTGGTGGTGGTGGTGGCAGAGCCTGGACAGCTGGTGCAGGTGGTGGTGGTGGTGGTGGTGGCAGAGGCTGGACAGCCGGTGCAGGTGGTGGTGGTGGTGCTGGCAGAGGCTGGACAGCCGGTGCAGGTGGTGGTGGTGCTGGCAGAGGCTGGACAGCCGGTGCAGGTGGTGGTGGTGGTGCTGGCAGAGGCTGGACAGCTGGTGGTGGTAGAGGCTGGACAGCTGGTGCAGGTGGTGGTGGACGCGGAGGATGCACAGCTGGTGCAGGTGGTGGCGGCTGGACTGCTGGTGCTGCAGGCTGTGGAGGTTGAGGCTGGACAGATGGTGTAGGGCGTTGGCCTTGCAGGCCACTAGGGCCAGCCTCCTCTGAGTCTTCACCTGTATAGCACAAGAGTGAGGAATAGTGTTGGTGCAAATAACCCACTTTTGTCTTTCAGCATTCATATACATTGGTATGTCCCCCAACCTGATGACCCAGCAAAGAGATGGTGAGGAGAAATGGAATTGACACGGGTACGAAAGAGAGAGGCCCGCAGGCAGCTGGGTAGAGGTGGTGGATGAGCAGCCAAGAGAAGGACACCACTCACAACGTTGTGCACAAGCTGTTAGTTGTATAATTGTTAAATTGAACAACATTGCAGCATGTGTTGTGTTACTACTGACTTGCTAAACTGCATAGAACTGCTTTATGACCCCCATTACAGGCTCCTTCAGTTGAATGCATGTGGCCCACACTCAGTAGAGCACAGAGGTCACAGGAGGAACTAGGCACAGTTTGGTAATGGGAAAATAGGAGGGAGTAGTAGGGAAGGACGGCCCCCAGAGTTCTGCCACAGTAGTAACCTACACACACCCATAGGAGCCAACTGGAAAGTAGTATTGGGGGTGCTAAGCCCAGTGACCAACACTCCTCCCTGCACAGCTACATGATCTTTCCTCAATATTGGGGGTGCTCTCACACACACACAGCACCCACCCTGTCTGCTTGCTCCTATAACACACATGACCACTACCACTACTCAAATAGAGCTTACAATTAATTCTATAAATATGGGCACACAGGACAAGTAAGAGGAAACCCAATGACAACGGTAGGGATAGGGAGTAAGGGTAGAGAGCTAGTGAGTAGGGGTTACCAGGTCACAACAGCATCATAAAGGTGGCCTGTTAATATACAGAAAGACAGCCAGAGATACTCCCCCCCCATCCCCACCCACACCCACACCCACCTCCCTCCTCCTGCCCCCCACTCCTCACCTCCCTCCCCCTGACCCCAACTTCTATAACACAAGTGTACTGCAGCACAACAGATACCCCAACTGCATAATGAAACACCTACCTGAGTCCTCAGCCTGGCCCGAGGTGTCCATGGAGCCAATCCCGTGGATGCCCTCCTGGGGTAGGAGGGAGTACACCATCAGCTCCATTGGTGTAAGATTGGCAGTGTCATTGCCTGGGGGATTGGCCCCTGCCTTCCTGCGAACATCCCTCCTCAGCTTCCGCCACTTCCTCTTGCAGTCCTCCACGTCTCTCCCAGCATGGAAGACAGCATTCAGGCTGTCCCGTACTGCCTCCCATTCCCGCTGCTTTACTGTTGCTGCCAGCCTCTGCCCTGTGGGAGCAAACAGACTCCGGTGCCGCTGTACAATTTCTTGTACCAGGAGCTCCACCTCTGCCTCGAGAAAATTACCCTTCCGGGTCGGCGGCATGCGTGGTGGCATTGTACCAATGGTGTTTTCGAAAATACGGAGTGGGCGTTTATATAGGCGCCAAGAACGCCCATTGAGACGGGGGAATAGGCGTTTCTGATTTGGGCGCTACTTTTTCAATTATACACATAATTCCTAAGCGTGCCCAGCTCAGATAGCGATTAGGAACACATGCTTTCGATTATGAGTAGATAAGTATGGGCGTCTCCACCTGCCTTCCCTTTCTTCATTGCCATTTTACCTGCCATTTCCTGCACTGAGACCTTGCCGGTTGTTCGTAATAATCATTTACAGGGTTTTACCCTCACTTAGCATGCTTGGGTACACCTGTGTATTTAGGGGGGGGGGGGGGAATAATTGTTGGCCCTCAGCCACCACGCCTTCCGTTTCCTGTCTTCCACATCGCCTGATGCTCCCTTCCTTTCTCCCATTCTCTCTGCCTGGTTGTAGCAGGCAGTGTGTGGGGGCCACGAATTTGCTACACTCACCCCAAATCAAGCACCCCTCGGTAAGGGTCATTTCAATCAGGGAGATGTGCAGCTAATGTTCCAGAAGATAAAAGGCGCACTACACAGTCTTGAAACAGACGTTCATGGTAAGCTCTCGTTTGTCTGCCACCTCTTCTCTTTGTGCTCATAGTCAAGGAGTGTGCATTCACTGTATGTATGTAGTCTGGAGTCAGATGTTAGGTAGCTCTGTTTTCACCAGGTTCCTGTGCACTGTACTGTGGGGTTGGCAGGTCCTCAGTGGTGTGGGCCAGCTGTTGGAGGTGCTGTATTGGTTCCCGGTAGCTTCCATCTTCCTTGTTTATGTGGTGTACCCCAGTCCCCATTTATGAAGTGGCCACCCATTCTCAAGGTCCATAGGCGGGGGAGGGGAGAATGATTAATGCAATGGATGTGTATAGCACTTTATGCAACACCTTCCTAAATTGCTCCATAGGTAGTAGGGTAGGGAACATGCACATTACATTGTTTTTAATCGGTAGCCTGGACAAAATGATCGAGGTGGCTACAGGTAGTGCCACTGAGGCCTATGACGTGGTGGTGAGGGAAAGGGGTGTGTGTACAGGTACCAACCCAAAGTAACTGGTGGTGGATAAAGCCTGGTGGCTGCTGTGGCCTAGTGGTTAGAGCACCAGCCTTATAATCATAAGGTTGCTGGTTCAAATCCCACCTAAGGCAAGTCACTTCAGAGACAAAGTTGGACACAAACCCAGAATACTTGAATGTAACACACCTTGGTTCACTACTGGAGAAAGTGTGATCACACCTGCAAATAATGAGCACCATTGTTATTTGTGCCCTTCCCTAACACAAGTATTACATTGCAACTGTGATGAAGTAACCATCCATCTATTGGGTTTCCCATTGTTTCCCTTTTGCTCCTCAGCATTATATACCATAGCTGATGTATTCAATGTGAAAATATGAGCCAGCTGTTTGTAGGTCCTTCTTGGGCCCCCCCCCCCCCACCCCACCAATGTGGCTTGTGGGTAAAGATATGTGTCCATCAGACAGCAAACACTGTGTATGTGGTACCTGGAGTTATGTGGAAGTGTGTACCTGGCAGATCACACGTGGTACACTATTAATCTCTTATTGATGGCACTCTGTAATGTGGGTCAGTATGGTGGAGGGGAGGGAGGGAGGAAGGGAGAGAGAGATGCTGGCTGGCCATTTTTATTAATGAACACAAATATCCATCCAGCCTCCCCGGCCCAACCCCCCTGCACATATGGGCCATGCAGGTTGGAATGAACAGGTGGCGTTCTGTCTGGCCAACATTCTCAGACATACATCACCTTCTCATTCACACAGCACATTTAATGCTATGCATATTGCTGCCTCCTTCCTCTCAACTCAACAGCACCATTTGGTGATATGTAATGCACAAGGGAGACAAACACACACACACACACACCCTGATAGTTATATTATAACAAAAATTTATTTGCCCCCCATCCCCACCCCCACCCCTACAAAATAACCCCAACAATGCCCTCCTCCCCCCCACAACTCCCCACACACCCCAACAATTCCCTCCCCCACCCCCCACAGAACCCCCAACATTTCCCTCCCCCCACACACACAACCCCAACAATTCCCTCCCTCCCTCCCCCCACACACACAACACCAACAGGCCCCCCTATTTAAATTAAGGGCGGCCACGCCCTCTTAGTAAGGCCCTCTGTAGCAGGGCAATGAGCAGCCCCAGCAGTACCCTTAGTGGGCCCTGGAGCTGCTCATTGCCCTGCCGTAGGGCTGTCACCTCCTGCAGCAGCTGGTGCTGGCCAACTATAATCTGCTGCTGGCCATCTACCAGCTGCTGCAGGAGGCGCACTACAGTCGCTGGCCCAAAGGCTGGAGGTGGGCCAGGGGACATGGATGATGGCCCAGGGGATGGAGGTGGGCCAGGGGACACAGAAGCTGGCCCAGGGGATGGAGGTGGGCCAGGGGACACAGAAGCTGGCCCAGGGGATGGAGGTGGGCCAGGGGACACAGAAGCTGGCCCAGGGGATGGAGGTGGGCCAGGCGATGGTACTGCAGGTGGGGAGGGGTCCTCATGCAGGTCTATAATGAGGACTCCCTCCTCCGAGTCCTCCTCCTCCTCTTCTTGCTGGTGGCCCGCCTCCTGGCCTGGCTCCTGCTCCTCCTCTTCCTCCATGTGCCCCTCCTCCTGCTCTTCCTGCTCCTCCTCCTCCTCCTGCTCCTCCTCCTCCTCCTCCTCCTCCTGGAGGTGGTGGCCCTCCTCATCTTCCCGCTCGGCTTCCTGCTGGTGGAGCCCTGTGTATGTAAAAGGAGTGTGATTGAGATCAGTGCATACAACATGGCTTGCATAGTGCAGTAGCTGGGTGGCGTGAGGCAGGGGATGGGGCAGGGTGTGGTAAGGCGTAGCCTATGCCCATGGGGAATGAGCTGCATCAGATGACATGACACAGAACCCTGGACCCTCCTCTGATACACACCACGCAGGACATGTTGCCATACCAAATTCATTGCTGACCAGCATGTTTGCATTGTGAGATGCAACGAGGGGTTGATGGGCAGTTGTTGTAGGAGTTATTGGGGGGGGGGGGCAGTGGGAAGGGTGTTGAGCACAATTCTTTTATGTGAGTTAGGCCATAACATGCAGTAAAAGTAGGGCCTCAGGCAACTGTACCAGGACACACTAATCAGCCACCACAGTAAGGGGAATAGTAAAGTGTGGCATATCATCTCATTCATCTCGGGGGGGATGGTCGGACGTTGCAAGCACGCTCATGGGAGAACCCCTGCAACCTGCATCCTTGATCTGGGACAGATATGGTATTACTAGGTGGCTATTAGGCACATGGGAAGTGATATTGTACAACACATTTGCTTTATTCATGAAATGTATGTAGTAATCTGTACAGGTGTCCTGTTTTTGAATACTTACGGCGAGCCCTGAGGTGCCTTCGCACCGCCCGAATGACGTCGGGCCTCTCCCGCCTCACCCTGCGGAACCGCCTCCGCAGGGACTCGAGGTCCCGGTGGACTCCAAAGCGTCTGTAAGATATAAGTTTGGAGAGCAGGGGTCAGGGGTGTTGGTCCTTTTGTCCCCTGCACACATTCATTTGCTATTCACATACCAGAGAGAGAGGGTCTACAGTGTTGGGGGGGGGGGGGCACCTCCATTGGTAGTGAATCATAGGAGCCACCTTTTTTCCATTTTGGGGGGTGGAACCCCCAGTGGAGATGACCCCTCCCTCCATACATATTTGATATTGGGGGGTGGGGTGGTGAAGCACCCACAGCAGCCACCGAGTTGGTTCCTATGCAGATGATGCCAGAGAGGTGGCCATGAGGCCAGACAGTACCGTTTGTATACATTATAATGTATGCTTGTTAAACTACTTTATATGTGTTATCATGACCATGTTATAAAGTATGGTATAGGTTTCATTGGTCTCATGCTTCCACTATTCAGAGGCTCCAAAGAGGGGTTGGAAAATGTGGCCTTCACATAACTAACGAAATTGTCACATAACACTAATAGAATAGTCACATACCTAACCTAACGAAATACATTCTTGTAGGGATGTGGGAATGGTGGTCGTTTCAATAACATACAAATTATTGGTGATTGTGCATGTTCCTATATTACTCATGATCCTTGCATGGACACTCCAGTTACTGCTGGTAACATTGATGACGGAGCTGTTATATGTGTAGGTACAGGAGGGGAGGGGGGTTGGGCCATAACCTTACCTCTCTAATCTTTCCCGGATGCGGGACCAGGCTCGCATGGCCTGCAGCCTGGGGGGCAGGTGGTGGTGCTGGATGAAAAGGCGATGGCGGTGCCTTAGGCAGAGCCGGACAAGCAGCAGGCTCTCCTCTTCTCCAAAATTTGGCTCCCTGCGTTGTGCCATTTTTCCACGTGTTGGAAAAGAAGTGCCTTATATAGACGACCTTGCGTGAGGGACGTCGTTTCATGCACAGCTCCATATATGGATGACCATTCCATATATGGCCCCTATCAGCACGTGGACGCCCTCGTAAGCATAGACGTCTTTGACGTGCACATGCCTGCAGGAGTGTGAAACGTGCCTTCTATAGATGAGTATGACGCACCCCACCCGACCCTTTTCACATATACACAATATACATTTACTGCATGTTCAGTAGGTGTACAGTGCATGCAGATCCGCACATTTAGATGGGCACATATGATGAATGTATGGGTGGAGCAGCATGATATGTCTGTAGTTGACACATATATGCGTTCGTCATATATTTCCGTACCTGGATGGCCTGAACAACATGTACTGTACTTGCGATACACCTATGTACATTATTTTACACACCACGTGATTTGGTCGTTTGCACCTGCAATAGTCGACCGTGTTAGGGCGCCCAATTTAGTCACGCTTATGCGCTCGTCATTTGATTGTTTTCTTACAGGGATAATCGATTGTCGAAAAACGCCCACACTATTTTTCCATTATACAGGTCTATTTTTGGACGTTATCGTAAGAACGCCCTAATTCGTACTTGGACGATCTTTCCATTTTGCCCCTCAATGCCAGTTATGCATGTAAGTTAATTGGAAAATTAGGAACTAACTGGAACTAACAACAAATAATCACTGAGAATTGGAGTTAATTGTTGCTAGTTGATACTAATTTGCAGCTATGTGCATAACTGCTCTTAGGGGCCCTTTTACTAAAGTGTGCTAAAATATGGGCTTAACGTGTTTTAGCATGGGAGTTTTCAATGTACTAAGTGGGGAATTCTATGTATGGCGCCTTAAAAATCAACACTGAAAAACCACGTGGTTAATATGATTTTATAGACTATGACTAAAGTAATGGTGTGTAGTTTATAGAATATGCTCATGCACCATTCTTGCAACTAAACTTTAGGCACACCCATTTAGGCCACCTAAAACCAGGCCTAAATACCCATTTAGGCCACCTAAATACCATGACTAAATATTCTATAATAGGGTGTATAATTTTTTGAAATGCCTACAACCAATCCATTGCACGCTTATGGCCACACCCCCTTTTCAACTGTGAACATTAGAATGTATGTGACCGCGTTGTAGAATACACCTAGAAAGTTGTGCACATTAATTCTAGTTAAAACTGATTAGTGCCATTAATTGGTTAAGTACCAATTATTGGTGCTGATTGACTTGTTAATGAATTAAGTTGTGCGCTCAATTTGTCCATGCTAGAAATTCAATGCTAGAGCCTGGACATGACCTGACATTGAATTTCTGGGCATAACACCAGTGGCAGTTAGCAAAATGCTAGCGCCACCAGTTGAATATTGACCCCTAAGATTATAAAATACTGTCATTTATGCACGCAACTGCAACTATTAGTTGTGATCATTTATACAAGCCATTGACATAGTGTAAGCAGCCACGCCTAAATATTTGCATGTAAATGTCAACTTATTCTAGTATTCTATAGCGGCAAATTACATGCATAATTGCTGATATAGAAGTTGCATTTAGGGGACTGTTCTATAAAGGTTATGGACCTTATTTTATAAAGGTTATTCTCATAAATTTATGCTCCTAAAATTTATGCGCATAATTTATGCTCCTAAATTAGGAGCATAATCTATTTTGAAGCATAGAGTATGCTCGTAATTTAGGAGCATAAATTTTAGGTGTATAAATTTAGGAGCATAACCTTTATAGAATAAGGCCCTTAGGGTCCTTTTACCAAGCTGTGGGAAAAAGGGCCCTGCACTAGTGGCAGGGACTGTTATTCCTGTGTGCCAGGCCCTTTTTACTGCAGCAGGTAAAAAGACCCCAGACACACACATAGCCACGCAGTAAGAGAGCTCTTACCGCATGGCCATATGGCAAGGAGCCCTTGCCACCACCCATTGAGGTGGCGATAAGGGCTCTTGCGCTAACCTGGCAGTAACCAGGCAGCATGTGGTGATGCCTGATTTCCACCAGGTTACCACCACGCAAGCCATTTATGTTTTTTTTTTCTTTTTCCCCTAGAAATGGCACATGCTCAGGGTGGGAAAACCACTGCTGCCCGCGTTGGGCTGGCGGTAGTCCCGGAAGAGTGAGTGATAAGCTTGCATTGGGCTTACCACCGCTCTGTAAAAGGGTCCCTTTGTGTGCAATATCCTAGTGCCTAAATTTTGACGACTTTCTCAGAATTGACCTCTAGGATCGTAAATTTTGGTACACGAATAGAAAGCTTAAATTTATAAGCATAACTTTTAAGCTCCTAAATTAAGATGAATTTTCAGTTGAAAACCTGGGGGGTGGGGGTCAATATTCAAAGCGATTTAAACAGCCAGAAGAGGATCCTAGCTCTTTAATGGCTTGTGCCAGGCAATCAGGGATATTCAGTGACATTTAATCAGATAGTGCCACTGAATATCCCCGCTAACTGTCCATGCCAATACTCACCAGTTTATAGGTGGTCTGGAACAGAGTTGGAGTGGAGCATAAACAGCTGATTAGTGGTGATTTTCAATCCACAAACTGGTTAATTCACTGCACACAGTAAGAACAGAAAAAAAGCTATCCTAAATTTATGTGGCAAGTTAACTGGGCATTGGTCTGAACATCATCAGGTGCCTGATTAACTTCCAGGTCGGCGGTTATACCTGGATATTCAGTTCCAGAAGCACAAGGACATATGCTAAATGTACAAGGAGAACCTGAAAAGAGAGTAAAAAGAATGCAGAGGAAAGCAGAAACTTGAGTCTGGGACCAACATGGTTAGAAAAAAAATGACCAGACAACAAAGGTAGAAAAAAGAATTTTATTTTCAATTTATTGATCAGAATATGTCAGTTTTTGTAATGCATATATGCTAGAACTGGTGTTAGACATGGCTTGGGCCCACATAAAAAACCTTACTCATTGGCCTTCAGTCTCCAACATAGTGGTGGTAAATCTCCAACTTTGGGATGGGCCGTCCTTTGCGTCTGTCAAATCTCCTGCACCTATGCAGCTAGTGTCCCTTCATTGGCAGAACCTGGGGCCTCAGGCAGAGCTGCGTCCTCAGCTATTGTGGGGGATGGTGGCTTGGCTGCATGTGGAATAGGAGATTCCAGCTGCTAGGGGGCCTGGACCTCTTTACTGTCTGATATTAATACCACCTCCTGATCTTCATAATGTGCACTGCCATAAAGGGGACGTGGCCATGGGCGGGATGTGGGTTTTCCAAAAATCTATGTGCACAGTTATAGAATATACCTGGTCTGCGCCTAATTTAGGAGCCAGTATTTACACCAAAAGAGGTGGCCAAGGGGAGATATGATTGAGTTCTACAAAATCCTGAGTGGGGTAGAACAAGTAGAAGTGAATCGATTTTTTTTTTTACTCTTTCAAAATGTAGGAATACTAGGGGACACTCAATGAAGTTACATATAAACACTTTTAAAACAAATAGGAGGAAATATTTTTTCTCTCAAAGAATAGTTAAGATCTGGAACTCTTTGCTGGCGGATGTAGTAACAGCAGTTAGCATATCTGGGTTTAAAAAAGGATTGGACAAGTTCATGGAGGAAAAGTCCATAGTCTGCTATTGAGACAGACATGGAGAAGCCACTGCTTGCCCTGGGATTGGTAGCATAGAATGTTCTACTATTTGGGTTTCTGCCAGGTACTTGTGACCTGGATTGGCCACTGTTGGAAATAGGATATTGGGCTAGATGGCGCAAATGGATGTGCCTAGAGTTAGGCGCAGTCATGGCTGCTAGGCATATTCTATAAACCATGCCTAAATCTAGGCATGGTTTACAGAATATGCCTAGGTGGAAACATTTTCAGCACTGATTTTTAATGAGAGATATATAGAATCTAGTCCAATGTGCATAAAAATATCAGCTTTGAACTCAGTGTTAAACCACCAAGAAAAGGCCTGGTCCCTGCCAGGCTATAAATAGTCCCGATGTTGTAATAAGAACTTATCCTACCTTGGCTAGTCTTCCTAGTCTTCCGAAAATCTATGTGCATGATTATAGAATGCACCTGATCCATGCCTAACGTAAGCGTCAAATATAGAATCTAGTCTCTAATGCAGAAATTATTATTGCAGACATTGTATGGACTGAGAATGAATAGGCACTGTGACTTGCAGTTAGCGCAGAAGTCAGTATGAACTCTTATTTCAGGAGGAAATAGCGATTAATAAGAACAATATTGACATTGACATTATTGTGATTTAACTGATAATATGACAGATGATGCAATGCAGTTAGCTACACCTTCAATGATCATTCCTCTGTATGAACTACATAAAAGTCTTCTCCAAAGTCCTGGGAATGCCCCCAATGGTGAATACAGAGGTTTTGCATCCAATATGCCTTAACTTTGGTTGTTAGGTGAAAAGCTTTACCACAGGTTAATAAATAGGCCTATGCATTATAGTAGTTTAGCAGTACAACTAATTAACATGGTTTGCAAATATAGGGCTTCTTTTACTAAGCCGTACTAGCGATTTCTGCACGGTAAATGAGAGGAAACCCATAGGAATTGAATGGACTTTCTCTCATTTGCCATGCAGGGAATCACTAGCGCGCCTTAGTAAAAGAGGCCCATAGTTCTGATACTGGCAAAACACAGATATTGACTGTTTATTTAGCTAAATGATCTGGGCTGCTTGTTTAGAGTATTTTTTAATTGTTCACTTGCCATTTTACCTTTTTTTTTGTTAGAAATCTAACAAATTTCTAGCAAAACTGCAATCTCCAGCACTGCTATAAATCCCAAGGAGTAATGGATTATATTTGAACTGAATATGATAGGTACTAGACAAATAAACAGTCTACAGCACGTGACTATAACTTTCAAAACTTTACTACTCTTATTAATTTGGATTAGAATCTACTGTGTGAAATTTGTAGGTGTGTGACTGTTTATGCTCAGCAATAAGGCCAAGATGCATCAACCAAATGTAAAAGAAAGTAAAACGTAAAAGTTCTTACCAAATTTGAAAAAACGAAGAATGCACTAAAAAACACCTCAGAAATGTTCGGTGCGGTATTCAAAAGTCGGATTCATGAATACCTTCGGTAAAGTGTCGGTACGTAAAAAAAAAAGTGCCTATGGACGTCCGTTATGGACGTCCTTTAAGGACGGCCTTCGCCCCCCCCCGCCCGAGGTCGCCGCTGCTCCCCGCTCCCTCCTGCATTAAAAAAATCGTGATTTTAGGCAGCCCCGGCGCCCCTCCCTTCCATCCTTCCTTCCTTCCTCTCTCTCTTTCTAAACAGCTCCAGCCATCCTCCGCCCGTGCCCCGCCCCCGCCCCCCCTGAGGTCATTACCGCTGCTACCCCTCTCCACCGGGCCCCCCCTCTGTCTTACCGGGCCCTCGCAATGCCTCTCACCTCTGTGTGAAGGCGCTGCAACGGCAAGAACAGCTGATTCTCTTCGCTGAAGAGTCTTCGGACGTCCCTCCTTTCGTCCAGGGCCCACCCTCAACTGACGTAGGTTACTTACGTCAGACGAGGGCGGGCCCTGGATGAAAGGAGAGACATCTGAAGGATCTTCAACGAAGAGGATCAGCTGTTCTTGCTGTCGCAGCGCCTTCACACAGAGGTGAGAGGCGCTGCGAGGGCCTGGTAAGATGGAGGGGGGAGCAGCAGCGATGACCTCAGGGGGGGCGGTGGGGGCGGGGCATGGGGCAGAGGATGGCGGGAGCTATTTAGAAAGAGAGGAAGGAAGGAAGGAAGGGAGGGAGGGGGCCGGGGCTGCCTAAAATCACGATTTTTTAATGCAGGGGGGGAGCGGGGAGCAGCGGCGACCTCGGGCGGGGGGCAAGGACGCCCATAAGGACGTGTTATGACGTGTCTGTATGCCAGCTCCGGCCTTACCGACAGCTCTGACCACACGTTAAATATATAGGGGTAAATGAGTCGGTGCAATCGTTGGTATGGTTAGTGCATCCCGAATCGTCCACATTACAATGGTAGTTACTTGTTTGTATTCTATTTTCGTTACCTGCTACCGCTGTCGGAAAAAAACTGTTTAGTGCATGCCACGGTTTACTACTTGTTCGTTAATGGCTTGTTATTGGCTTGTTAAAGTTTAGTGCATCTGGCCCTAAATCCTTATAGAAAAGAAAATAATTTTCCCAAACTGTGCTGAATATCTTTTCAAAAGCATGACATCAATACCTTGAATGGAATAAATCCAGTTGTCTAGTCCTTAATATGACTCAGGAATTTTGTAGCATAAATGCTATTTTCTGATTAAAATCTACATTTTAGTAGATTTCTGTGGCTTTGTACTGTGCTTTTCAGGGAGTTCAATTTGTTAATTTCAATGCATTTAGGTTTCTTTATTCTTTTTATGTATTTTCCTTCTCAAGGAATAATCATCTAGCACTACACACCCTTATACTTTTAGATTATCTGAATCCCTGTACTTTCTGTTGTATCTGTCCTGATGCATGAAATGGTGATCACACTTTTGATGTTGACAACTGTAATTTTATTTTTTAGTTCTTTCAGCTGCTCCAACAGAGACACTCTAAGTCTTTTAACCTATCATCTTGATGCAAATTAAAGCTTCCTGAAATGTAATGTGCTGACAAAGTGCAAAAGTTGACAGCTGTGTCTCTGACTCTACAAATTCTAATACTGTATCTTAAAACAGTGGTTGGTTCATTCCCACAGAAACATGCTGGCCTGATTCTTGATTGTGTCTTATTCTGAGCAACTCATATTTTGTGTGTCTTATGTTATCATTCAAGAACAATTAACACTGGACATTGCATGTCTTTTTGGTAACATATGCAGAGAGGGGTGATGAACTCATTTTTAGAGCAAATTTTACAATGCTGCACTGCCAAAACATTTTGCAGCATTGGCATCAGTTCATGGAGTTGTTACTGTGATTGTACATAGTTCACAATGAGTTAGTCAAGTGTCTTACTCTTTATTGGCTCACCAATGAATACTACAATGATTACATTATTTCCTGTCTTGTGCTGCATAAAGGTTCCCTTTTGCTTATTGGATTTAGGTTTTGGAACTTTTCACACAAAAAACTAACCACCTATTCTGAAGGGTCTATCCATCTGTCTGTGTGTATATCAATCTGTATGCAATTGTTTATGCATTTGCAAACAGATGCACACAGTAGTGAAAAAGGAAAGGAAGAACAGCCACCAAGAAAGTGCAAGAACTGAGTAGCAGACAAAATGGCACAATGGTGAGGATCCCGAGCTCAGGCATCAGAAAAGGAGGAAATGCTGGCTCAAGCCACAAGAGAAAAAGCAAGGAACTGGGGAGCTCAAACTCTGCCACTGGAAGAATGGGGGTGTCAGCCCTGGGTGTAAAATAGGCAGCATAGTGGCAGGGAGGCCAAACTCTTCCACGAAAGAAGAGAAGATACTGGCCCAGGCCAGTATAGAAGCAGTATGGTGGTAGGGAGCTAATGACTTGGAGATGGAGAACTAGCAGGAAGATGGGAGCCCAAACCCTATCCACCAGGAGAGGGGTAGCTGCTGCCTTCAGCTTCAGAGGATAAGCCATAAAGTTTGGGAAGCAGGTAGCATGGGCTGTGAGAGGGGGTAAACATGGGTTCTGTGAGGGCTGTATGCTCACAGGGAGTGCAGCATACTATGAGAGTGGGTGGGTGCAGTAAGAGTCTCAACAGAAACAACGCACGTTCTTAGAATCTGTGGAGCTGTAGATCAGCCTGAAGAACTATGACCCTCAGAAAGACAAACATTTCTCTGGCACAGACAGGCTGAAGTCAGCCCCATGCCCAAAGTTCTTAGTCTGTGTACTGGGAGATCAGCAGCATTGTGATGAGGCAAAAGCAGTTGACATCCTCATAGGTATATATTGAGGATCTAAGGAAACTCAATAAAAACAAAAAAAAATGGTGAAAAAAATGACCAAGAAGTATGATGCCTGTTTGGCTTCATGGACGCTAATCAAGCAAATCCCTCATATCCTGGGACCTGACCTGAACAATGCTGGCAAACTCCCTTCTCTCCACAATGTGAATATGGTGGTCAATTTTGATGGGACGAAGTCTGCAATCAAATTTCAAATGAAAAAGGTGCCATGTCTGGCTGTGGCTGTTGGCCATGTGAAGATGACAGAGGATGAGCTGGTGTACAACATTCCCTTGGCCATTAACATCCTAGTGTCTCTGCTGAAGAAGAACTGGCAAAATGTGTGGGCACTGTATATTAAGAGCACCATGGGGGAACCTCAGGCCTGTATTAATCTCTCTGCAGTTGCTACAGGCCACAATAAAAATGGATCTCTCTCTCTATATATATGAAAAAAAGTGTGGGGGAAGGGGAAGGTCTGAGTTTAGTGGAATGGGCCATGAGGGTTTGACTGTTCTATGTCCACAAGAGAGTGCATGGAAGAGGTAGGGGGTTGAGTGGAAGGGACAGAAAAAAGTGGGAGAGAACATGGGAGAGGAGGAAATTCAAGAAGGGGAAGAAGAATAAACATCTTCTCTCAACACTCACTTTACCCTCACACAGTCCTTAGTTCCCTAGACAAATGCCAAACAACCTCATAAGCATCCCCACTCTTGTTACCCTAATCTCCTCTTACTACTACTACTACTACTACTATTTAGCATTTCTATAGCGCTGCAAGGCGTACGCAGCGCTGCACAAACATAGAAGAAAGACAGTCCCTGCTCAAAGAGCTTACAATCTAATAGACAAAAAAAAAAGTAATCAAATCAAATCAATTAATGTGTACAGGAAGGGGGAGAGGAGGGTAGGTGGAGGCGATTGGTTACGAGTCAAAAGCAATGTTAAATAGGTGGGCTTTCAGTCTAGATTTAAAGGTGGCCAAGGATGGGGCAAGACGTAGGGGCTCAGGAAGTTTACTCCAGGCGTAGGGTGCAGCGAGACAGAAGGCACGAAGTCTGGAGTTGGCAGTAGTGGAGAAGTGAACAGATAAGAAGGATTTATCCATGGAGCGGAGTGCACGGGAAGGGGTGTAGGGAAGGACGAGTGTGGAGAGATACTGGGGAGCAGCAGAGTGAGTACATTTCTTATACTACACATTCACACATACAAACATGTACAGACTTCCCAAAGACACAAAGGAGTTTTGTCCAGCTAAAATTAGAAGAGAATTGTCAGACTATTTAGATGCATATTGTACTTCAGTGTCAGCTGAACAATTGGTTATTTTTCTGAGAAAATCTAAGAAAAAACTACAAGATTTCTTCTTTCCTGCTTTGGATCCATCTTATCTAGCTGTCATTCAGAACTTAGAACTTGAAAATCAAGCTAGGCATAATTTCTTAGGAAGCAGATGGCAGGCTTTCAATCCATTGAAAAATATTGCCTTCAAAATGTTATTGAACAGGATAAATATGTGAGCATTAGACCTTATTTCCTCTAAGTTCCTTACACATTTTCTTCATCCACTTTATCATTGTATCTTAGCAATGATTAACAATAGTCTTAATTTGAGGCTTTTTCCTAGTCAATGGAAAACAGCAGTAGTAAGACCTATTTTGGAAAAATATTTTCTAGATTTAGTTTTCCCAGAACTTATAAACCACTTTCTAATTTAATGTTTGTTTCTAGAGTTGTAGAAAGATCTGTATTTACACAATTGCCACTACTAACCATTTCTATAGCACTACTAGATGTATGCAGTGCTGTACACATTATATGCAGGTACTTTCTCTGTCCCTAGAGGGCCTACAATCTATGTTTTTGTACCTGGGGCAATGGAGGGGTAAGTGACTTGCTCAAGGTCACAAGTACCTGTGGTGGGAATTAAACCCAGGTCATCAGGATCAAAGCCTGCTGCACTAACCATTAGGCCACTCCTCCACACGATTAAATATTTCATAGATAAGTGATTTTTTTTTTACCCAGAACAATTTGGATTTAGAAAATTGCATAGTACAGAGATAGGGAAGGGTGGCCCTCATAGTCTCTTTAGTCTTGTCTGCTGCCTTTGAGTACGTAGATCATAATTTGTTAATTAAAAAACATTGGTATTCATGGACAGGTATACAACTGGTTTAAGTAATTCCCTACAGATTGTCCATTCTATGTTTTACACAGCGTTCAGTGCTATCTCCACTTGTATATCTTAGAAACATAGAAATATGTAATCAGATAAAGACTATATGGCCAATCCAGTCTGCCCATCCATGCCAACTACTCTCCCTATAACTCCCTTAGTATATATAGTGAGATCTTTAATTCTGTCCTCACATGCTTTATGATGAAGACTGTTGACCATTCTAATAGCCACCATCTGGACCATCTCCATCCTCCATCTTTTTCAAGGTGCGGTCTCCAGAACTGTACACAATATTCTAAATGAGGTCTCAGCAGAGTCTTCTACAGGGGCATCATCACCTCTTTTTTCCTACAAGCCATTCCTCTCCCTATACACTCAATCATCTTTCTAGCTTTCAAGCTTTTCTACCTATTTGGCCACCTTAAGATCATCACATATGATCACACCCAAGTTCTGCTTCTCTTTCATGCACAAATGTTCTTCACCCATAAACTGTACCGTTCCCTCAGGTTTTTGTAGGCCAAATGCATGACCTTGCATTTTTTAGCATGAAATCTAAGCTGCCAAATTCAAGACCATTCCTCTAGCTTCGCTAAGTCCTTCCTTATGCTATCCACACCATCAGGAATGTCTACTCTATTGCAGATTTTGGTATCATCCACAAAGAGGCAAACCTTACCAGACAGCCCTTCAGCAATATCGCTTACAAAAATGTTAAAAAGAAGCGGCTCAAGAACTGAACCTTGCAGTACACCACTGTAACATCCTTTTTCTCAGAATGAGGTCCAAATACCACTACCCTCTGTCACCTTTCACTCAAACAGTTCCTAACCCAGTCTGTCACGTTAGGGCCCTAAAATCAAAATACACAACATCTAGTGCTCTCCCTTGATCCAACTCTCTGATCATCTAGTCAAAGAAATTAATCAGATTTGTCTGAGAAGACCTGTCTCTTTTGAAACTATATTGCCTCCGGTCCTGTAATCCATTGGATTCCAAAACTTTACCATTCTCTGTTTTATAAGTGTTTTCATAAAATTACTTACATCAGAAGTCAGATTTACCGGCCTGTAGTTCCCAATCTCTTCTTTACTTCCGCTTTTGTGAAGAGGGACCACAACTGCTCTTCTTCAGTTCTCTGGGACCACTCCCGACTCAGAAGCATTAAAGAGGTCAGCCTGCAGAGCCACTAGAACTTCTGCTGGAACTTCCTCTGGCACTTTTAACACAAGACTTGGACATTATAGCCCATTTCTTTGTGACTGACATAAAACTTATCACATATGTAGACTCTGAACAACCAGATATTTTTGCTTTCAATGATGGACTTGATAAGATTGCATGTTCCCTATTGTCCTCATCTTCTTTGTCTTATTACTAGTCATTGTTAACTGTTGTTCTGGTTGTCATTTTATTTTCTGCTCACCAGATCTTTTGTTGTCCCTTTTTCAAAATGTCTTTTCTCTCTTTCAAGTGTGCTTTCCTGTCATAGTATGGTGTTCCTTTATTTGGTTTTTAAATTTGATTTTAACCACTATACACCACTCTGTTATTTCCTAAACCATGCACCATCTTGGTTAACTAAGCATTGACTAAAATTCAAGCCTACAAAATTCTATTACTTTTGATAATAAGTTGTCATTTAAGTCATATATTCCTTCAGTTATTTATTTATTTATTAGGATTTATTTACCGCCTTTTTGTAGGAATTCACTCAAGGCGGTGTATAATAAGAATAAATCATACATGAGCAATAGACAATTCAGCAGTAAAAATATTCAAATAACAATACAAAGTATGGCATAGTACACTACTTACAATGTTAATTGACAGTGAAGGGTATAATGTCAACACAATATGCAATTGATTGTTTTAATTGACAGTGTAGGGTAAAAGCAAAGATGGAACATATAGATAGGTAAGAGAGTAAGAGGATTTAGAAAGTAAGGTGACTAATTTAAAGAAAGTTGCACATGAGTTCAGAGAGATGGTTAAATATTATCTCAGCTAGGGTAGGAGTGGATAAACATGTCCTGTTGCAGTATGTGCAGCCCAGGTCACTCATTGTGTGTGTGAGTGAGACTAACAAGTTAGTTACTTCTTCCATTAAAGGCCTGGTCGAAGAGCCAAGCTTTCACCTGCTTCCTGACGTAGAGATAGCTTTGTGTTAAGTGGAGCCTTTCAGGGAGTGTATTCCAGAGTGTGAAGGCTACTCTGAGAAGGCTCACTTGCGGGTATTTTGGTTTTCTTCATCTTATTTTGGCTTTCTTCATCTTATCTGGTCAGTGTACCCTTTTGTTGATCAACCATCACTTTATGAACTAGTCCATGCTTAGTAAACTTGACTATGGATGTTTTATACACTATCAATATATTGTATAAAACATAAGGTACTGAATTTGGCTCACAGAGCTTTCTTTACAGGATTGCCTCATTATTTATCTCAGTTATTGATTCCATATTGTCGTAGTAGGACATTGTGATCACAATCACAGAATCAACTAGTAATTCCTCTTATAGCCTGTACTAGAGTGGATTCTATAAGAAATTTGGCTTTTTTTGGCCCCCACATTATAAAAATATCATGCCACATGAACTTTGAACTGAGGCACAACTGGGAACATTTTAAACATTTCAAATGATCATTTGTGGATTCTTTTGAGGTTCAAACAATCTAGATTGCTATTAACCTCCAGATTCTATAAGGTGTGATTTGAGTTGCACATACAAATCAGGTCGAATTCTGATTAGAACGTGCAACCTAATTATTTTATTTATTTATTTGTATTTATTAACCGCCTTTATGAAGAGATTCACCTAAGGCGGTAACATGCATATCAGTGCTGATAATTGCCACTTAACAAGCAATTATTGACATTGGCATTAATTAGAATTTACACAAACAACTTTCTAAGCATATTCTGTAAAGTGATGCGTAGAAATTCTAAGATGTGATTGGAAAAAAGGGGTGTGATCATGGGTGTGGAATAGGCGTGTATTGGGCATTTCTAAAAACTATGTGTCCATTTAGAGAATACACCCACTCCGCGCCTAACTTAGTTGTAGGCCTCCTTTGAGTAATGCACTAGTAGAGTTCGGCACCAGGCCTTATAAAATAGTGCACAGGCAGATGCAATTGTTAATTTTAATGAATGCCAATTAACTTCAATAATTGGTTGTTAGCACCAAATTATTGTTAGTTAAGGGCTCATTACTCAAATTAAATTGCGTGTGCATCTTAGGCGTGCATATGAATTTGGGCACGCATTGAATCCAGGGGTATGCCTGCTCAGGAGCAGATATGATTGTTAGTATGTTAATTGCTGAAGTTTGTGCTTAAATTTAGATATTTTATAATCTCCACCTAGACCATGCATTTGGCAGCGTCTACATTAAAAAGTACATGTGTGCAAGCTAATGTGCATGCTTACACTCTTGCACTATTTTAAATGAGTCATTTTATGTGTGCATATTGCCACATACACATAAACATAATTGATCAAATTATACCCATAGTTGTCAAATCAGTTGGAAGTTATTAAAATTATAGTGTGTGAGGAGAATTTACAAAACAAGTATGTCCAGTACTAGAAAGAAATTCCTCTGGATGTGTGGTGGAATTTCTTGCTTCGTGTTTTTACCAATAAGAAGGTGAAAAGAATAACCAGTAACTATTTCGAAAGTCCTATGAAAATATATCATTTAGAACAGTGAACACAGTAGGGATAGGGGGAAATAGTTGCAGATTTCAAAACATTATGCAGTGTGAACTATTAATAAAACATAGACTCTGGCAGCTGATCTACTGATTCACGTCAGGTGGTAGTGGAAACCCCTATGTGCTACTCCACTGAATTCAATGGAATTGCAATGTGTTTCATATTAAAATGACAGATGCACAAAAATCTACATAACTATAATGATCTCTGAAATGGGTGCTGAGGCGAGATTTAGAGCTTCAGCAATATAGTTAGAAATGCTTGAAAGCACAAATTAATGTCTTAGAGATTGATAGGCTGGACATCAAAAAAAGACCCAGAATTTGTGTGTGTGTGTGTGTGTGTGTGGGGGGGGGGGGGGGGGTTCTGGCAATAGCAGCTTTAAATATGCTATATCAAATATATACAAATAAATAAATAAATAGGGGCACTATTGCACAAATGGGTGCAATATTGAATAGTGCAAGCTGTTTGCACATTAGGGTGCATTATTTGTGCAATATTGTGCACTATTGATGATATTGTCCCTGAAGAAAAGAAAAAAATAAAGCAACAAAAACCAGACAATATGAAAAACTCTGTAAATGACATTGGAAACTAAACAAAACAAAAATTTTGGTCCTGCACATCCCTAGTAGTCATATGCTGCTGTAAGTGAAATATGTATAAAAGCATCATGCTGCTGTCTAAACAGTTCTGTAGTACAGCACAGTCAATAGGTATTAGCCATAATCCCCCAGATTCTATATAGTGTGCCTATAGATCCATGCCAAAATCAGCATGGATTCTATAACAATGCACATAACGTAACAAGCTAATGAGCACTGATAACAGCACCTAACAGCAATAATGAGCATTAATTGTCACTGAATAGAATTTAGGTGCACAACTCACTAAGCATATTCTGTAACATGTGCAAGCAAAAAGGGGCGTGATTATGAGCATGGAAATGAGCATTTTGTTGGCATTCCAAAATTTAGGCACCTAGTTATAGAATATGGCCTGTTGCACCTAAATCTATGTGCAGGGATTTACACCACATTTTCACTGGTGTAAATGGATGTGCATGGATTTATGCACTGAAATATGAACTAAGCATATTTTTTTGTTACATTTGTACCCTGTGCTTTCCCACTCATGGCAGGCTCAATGTGGCTTACATGGGGCAATGGATGGTTGAGTGACTTGCCCAGAGTCACAAGGAACTGCCTGTGCCTAAAGTGGGAATTGAACGCAGTTACTTAGTTCCCCAGGACCAAAGTCCATCACCCTAACCACTAGGCCACTCCTCCACTCCATTCTATAGTCAATGCCTAAATCTAGGCACCGATTATAGAATACACTTAGTCAGAACTGATTTCAGCACCAGTTTTTAGGCTAGAAAGGGCAACAAGAATGCCGTATAGACTAGAGTCAAAACTCATAATGTGATACCAAAATGTACAAAGACTCTAGAGGACAAAACTTCAAAAGAAGTGCTTTTAAGTGGAGAAAAACCCTCAAAAACCTAAGGCAAACTGCCACAGGTTTAGAGCGGGGTTACTGACAACAGAAGTAACACTCGCCCGGTTCTATCACTGGTTATAAAAAAACTCCACGTAATAAAGCAGCTGGGTAATTTTTTACACTTCAGCTGAACACATTTAACTACCTTTTAAATGAACATAATGATTTTGCTCTTACAAAAACATACTGTCAAGTCCGATTCTTAAATGCTGAAATATCAACTGATAAGTCTACAGCATCAAAAAAATGAAAGCTTGATAACATGAATAAATCACTCCTGTCTTAGCGTTCAACGGGGGCCACCACCGTTTCACCCCGGCATCAAGGCTTCATCAGGAACAAAGCACTATAACATGATGCTGAAAATCTAAAAGAACATTTAAGTTAGAAATTAAACTGAGCAGGAAAGAATCAAAAATAAATAAAAAGAAGCACAAATACAGTCATGCATGAATCCGCTTACTGCTAAACGGAGCACCAAAAGATTCAAAATGGCGTCTCATCGTCATCAATAGACCACCTGGTATAAGTGGAGGGGCATAATCGAACAAAAATGTCTATCTCCATGGGCGTTTATCTCCGAGAACGGGTCCGTGAAGGGGCGGACCGAACCATATTTTTGAAAAAAATAGACGTCCATGTTTTATTCGACAATTTGTGAGCTGGGTGTTTTTGCTTTTCAGCGATAATGGAAAATGAAAGCGCCCAGCTCAAAAATGAATAAATCCAAGGCATTTGTTCGTGGGAGGGGCCAGGATTCGTAGTGCACTGGTCCCCCTCACATGCCAGGACACCAACCGGGCACCCTAGGGGGCACTTTTACAAAAACAAAAAAAAAAGGTAAAAGCTCCCAGGTGCATAGCACCCTTCCCTTGTGTGTTGAGCCCCCCAAACCCCCCTCAAAACCCACTGCCCACAAGTCTACACCATTACTATAGCCCAAAGGGGTGAAGGGGGGCACCTACATGTGGGTACCGTGGTTTTGGGGGGTTGGACGACTAAGCATTAAGCAGCACAATTGTAACAGGTAGGGGGGGATGGGCCTGGGTCCACCTGCCTGAAGTCTACTGCACCCCCTAACAACTGCTCCAGGGACCTGCATACTGCTGCCAGGGAGGTGGGTATGACATTTGAGGGTGAAAATAAAAAGTTGTGAAACATCATTTTTTGTGGTGGGAGGGAGTTAGTGACCACTGGGGGAGTCAGGGGAGGTCATCCCCGATTCCCTCTGGTGGTAATCTGGTCATTTAGGGCACTTTTGGGGGCCTTATTCGTGAAAAAACAGGGTCCAGGAAAAGTGCCCTAAATTCTAGCTACAAACGCATACTTTTTTTCCATTATCGGCGAAAGGCGCCCATCTCTGTTTGGGTGATAGCCACGCCCCAGACCCGCCTTCACCACGCCTCCGACATGCCCCCGTCAACTTTGTACGCTTCCGCGATGAAGTGCAGTTGAAAACGTCCAAGTTCGGCTTTCGATTATACCGTGTTATTCGTTTTTATGAGATAAACATCCATCTCCCGATTTAGGTCGGAACTTGGGTGTTTTTCTCGTTCGATTATAAGCAGGATAAGGTCCTCAATTTAACTTGCTATCAAAGTCTGCTGATTGGCTAATAAAAAATGTGCCAATCAATGGATTTGTTAAGACCATTAGGTTCCAATGAATTTAAGTCAAAGATCCACTGAGCCTCTCTTCTCTGTAGTCTTAACTTGCGGTTACCACCTCTGCTAGAGGGATCGATTCTGTCAATAGCATAGCACTGTAGATCTTCAAACTTGTGATTTTTCACAATGCAATGCTCCACCAATGGCTCTTTTACAGCTTGTCTACGGGTGTTTGATCTATGTTCCAAAATTCTAACTTTTAATGCTCTGGTGGTCATTCTCTTGTAAGATTTCAAACAGGGACAGCTGATTATGTAAACAACTTAATCTGACATGCAGTTCGTAAAATGACGTAAAACATGAAATTTATTTGTCTTCGGATTGAAAATCTGTTTGACTTGCTTAGTGATAGAACAAATCTGACAGATGCCACATTTAAGGTGGCCATGAACTTGTTTAACATTTTGTTTTCTCACAATTCTGAGGTCTGCTGGACTGATCAATTCATTCATATTGTTGCACCTTGAGTACGCAATCCATAAGTCAACGTTCTTAAAAGCAGGAATATATTGTATGATTTCCCCTCTATTTCTAATTAATCTGGCTAAATGGGGACTGGTCTCATTGTATCTCATGACCATGGTGAACATTTTCTCATCAGTTTTATCTTTGGTAGTGGTAGACAGAAGTAACTCTCTATTATTAAATTTGGCTCTGCGATAAGCCTTTTTAAGTACCTTTCTGGAATAGCCTCTTTCTGCCAAATCACTCATTAAATTCCTAGCTTGTTGTTTAAAGGTGGAAAAATCTGTACAAACACGTCTCAATCTTAACATTTGGGAGAAAGGAAGGCTGTTCCTCAATTGCACTGGATGACAACTGGAGTTATGCAAAAATGTATTTCTGTCTGTACTTTTCTTATACACCTTAGTGACAAAATGATCTTGAACAATTTTCACTTCTACATCTAAATAGTGAATACATTCAAAAGAGTGTTGTTCTGTAAATTGAATGTCACTATTACAACTGTTAAGCCACGTCATGAAATTATTCAACTCTAACATTGAACCGTCCCAAAGCATAAAAATGTCATTGATGTATCCCCCACCATGTAATGATGACATCCGAAAATGGGGACTGCTCAATCCACTCCTTTTCAAATTCAGACATATAGAGGTTTACGATGGAAGGAGCAAATGTTGCCCCCATCGCTACCCCACTGATCTGGAAATAGAATTTGTTGTTAAACGTGAAATAGTTCTCTTTCATGGCAATTCTTGCAAGAGTTAATAGAAACTCAGTCGGTATCTAATGTGATCTCTCTCTATTATCTAATATATTTTGTACAGTTTGCAAAGCATCTTCCTAAATCCATCTGGAAACCCTCTACTCCATTAGCTCCAGCTTTAGTTACTTTTAAAACCATGATTCTACAAGATTTGGAAACTTTAAAAATACAGAACAAACGATTGTTCTATAGACAATTCAATTTATCGAAACAAGAAATGACTTTATGGATTTCCTTTTGTTTATTGCTTATTGTGATTCGTCTCAGGTTCTTGGCCTCTCCTTCCTAGTTAGCTTGGATTGCATACTTGGAGGCTGAAAATGGTTGCATTTCGGGTTTGCAATTACCATGAATCTACTCTAATGGTATATCTCACATTGGTCTCACAGTACAAACACCAAACACCTAATTATGGGCCATGTAATTGCCAGCTGATTGCATATTCCTCTGGTTTCATGTGACCACATTCAAACATTTTGCTATGTCTTTGTGCAAAGCAACACCACATTTATCCTTGTTTGACTAATCTCCAGACTCGTTCTCTGTTTGAATTTAAGCTACTGAAAACATCCATCAATTTCCCTATATAATGAACCTCATTTTAAGTATGCTGGCATAGACACAGAATGGGAGAACAACACCTTTTGAAAATCAAGCCTCCTATATTCAGTTTAATCACTTTTCTAGTCTATCTTCTTATAATGTGCAGATGGAATAGAAAGCATATACATTAGCCTCTCTTATGTTCAGTATAAAGTCATAAATACCAGCATGTGTTAAATTATATAAAGCATTTTTTGATCAACTCTGAGTGGCATTAAAGCCATGGAATGAAAATGTTTGATTGTTTATATTACTATAGCTATGTGATACAAGGTTCCACATTAGGAGTCATCGCCCAATAAAAGGATCTAGTTGAAATCCTCTGCTCAGTGTGCAGTGGTGGCTAAGAAAGCAAATGTTAGGAATTTTTGAGAAAGGAATGGAAATTAAAAATGAAGAATGTTATAATGCCTTTGTATCACTCCATGGTACGACCCCACCTTGAATACTGTGTATAGTTACAGCGGAATTAGAAAAGGGGATGGGACAACTTTTCAGCTTGGAGAAGAGATGTCTGAGGGGAAATATGATAGAGATCTATAAAATACTGAGTGGAGTGGAACGGGTAGATGTGAATTACATGTTTACTCTTTCCAAAAATACTAGGACTAGGAGGCATGCAATGAAACTACTAAATAGTAAATTTAAAACAAACTATAGAAAATATTTCTTCACTCAAAGAGTAATTAAACTCTGGAATTTGTTGCCAGAGAATGTGGTAAAAGGAGTTAGCTGAGCAGGATTTTAAAAATGTTTGGATAATTTCCTAAAAGAAAAATCAATAAGCCATTATTAAGATGGACTTAGGAAAATCCACTGCCTATTTCTAGTATAAGTAGCATAAAATCAGTTTTCCTCTTGGGATCTTGCCAGGCACTTGTGACCTGGATTGGCCAAATGTTGGAAACAGGCAGGGGTGTGCTGGTAAAGTTTTAACAACGGGCTCTCTCTCTGGACATAGCCGGCCCTGAAATTTGGGGGGAGGGGGGAATACATGCCTCTCTCTCCCCTCCCTTGTGCGGGCACGCTAGGCATACCTTTGCCGAGCCCCACCAGCCAATAAATGGACTGCCACCATTCTCTACTGCTTGTTTCTGGCTCTGAGCAGCATGATGGAACCCTCTTGCGCTTGCATGAAAAGTCCCAGCCTGATGCTCAGAGTCAGAAACAAGGAGCAGGGAGCAGCAGCAGTCTATTTACTTGGCTGGTGGTGTCAGCATCACTGCCAGCAAAGTAAAAGAGAATTCAGGAGGGGGCCCAAGCCTACATTTTGGGAGTCAGTTGTTAGAATAGCCATGGGGAGGCCTACTTTAACAACCGGCTCCCAAAATTCTTAAAAACTTAACAAACGGCTCTCACGAGCCCATGAGAGCCTGCTCCAGCACACCACTGGAAACAGGATACTAGGCTTGATGGACCTTCAGTCTGTCCCAGTATGGCAACGCTTATGTTGTTATGTTCTAATGTCTTTTAACATTGCATTCTAGATACCTTTTGCATGAAGGAAATGGTTTTGCAAAGATAAAGGAAACTGGGCAATCTGTGTATAAGAGAGGAATTTTAAAAATAATTTCTGTATATCAAGCCCTGTGAAAATATGCATTTATAAAATCATGGACCTTATTTACTAGACTGCACTAAGGTTTTGCAGTTACAGTCTGGCAATTGCCAAAATTAAAGTGTGCTAACTGAAAACCCTCAGCAAGAACTGTTACGGGGGGTTCCAGCAATTTACCATGGAATTAATGCAGAAAACATGTTTCTACTACATGCTCACTGTATGGCAGAGGATACTTGAAGCAGTAAGATACATCACTTGTTTTTTGTTTGTTTGTTTTACTAAAGATTAGTTCAATTTATCTGCAGCAGTGCCCATTTTATTCCTATTGGCCCTGCTGTAGATAACTCAAGCTAATCTTTAGTAAAAGACCCCCTTGGTGTGCTAACTGCTGTGTGTTACCTGCTACATTAAAAGTTAATACATGATAACCTTGCATTAATTACACTCCCTACCTGTTCCACGCTTCCTTCCATGTTAAATTTTTAATTTAAAAAATTGCCAAACTCTGTTCAAATGCTGTTAATTGTTAGCATGTGGAAATTTCCACATTAAATAGCTAGAGGGCCCTATCACTAAAGAGCATTATGCCCTTAATACACGGTTAGTGCGCAAACTGGATACTATAGAAATGCATTAGAGTGTTTTACAATATTTTGCTTGTTTGCATGTCCTAACCCACATATTATTAATTGTTTAAAAATATTTTTAGAAGGGCGAATTGCATGGGCAGAGAATGAATGTGGAAGTATTATCCAGCTAGCACACTACTTGGGTAACACAGTTTTAACGCAGGAGCACTTAGAGGGTCTTTTACTAAGGCACACTCACGTTTTTGGCATGCGCTAAAATTGTGGGCATGCTAAATGTTAGAGACACCAATGCATTCCTATGGGCGTAAGTAAGTAAGTCGATTAGGTGATACTCCCCCTTGACAAAGCAGAGCGAAAGAGGCACCTGTCGGGGTATAAGAGCTCACCAATCTGCACAGATAAGTGCTGTGTGCTTAGTATATATATTATGAAAGTAGTAATGGAGTTATAATTGCAAGCATGTCTATGAATTAAATATAAAAGATAAAGGTAGGTGGGGGATGAGTCTATGATTAAAAACGTACACGAGCAAAGATTCACTGTTGAGTGAAATGAACTAGCCGTGTCAATATATGAGACTCTACCTCACATAGAAAACTCACAAAGCTAACTCGTTTGAAATTCTCTGCTATTGTGCATTGGTTTTGAGTATTTACAAAGAGAGCAGAGGTTGGCCTAAGAGGTTTGGCAGTTTCATTTTAGGTAGGCAGGGCAATGTGGAAAAAGCAGATGGTGAAGGTGGGTGAGGGAGGAATTTTCCCATCTTCCCACCCTTCCCTGTTTTTATGTGTGTGGGGGGGGGGGGGGGGGGAGGGTCCGACTGTAGAATTTGGGCTACTCATGAGGTTATTTGTGGGGTGTAGTTTCTTATGTAGACAATTGGGGGGCAGGGTGATGGGGGTGGTTGCTATTTGTTTTTGGGGCAGAAAGAAGTGCATTAAAAGGAAGATGTTAGATTCAGATATGGCAAGGGAAAAGGGCAAAAAGAAGGTATAAGGGTGAATATAGCATACAAGCTTGTGTGTCACTGCCACAAGTTGAGGTGTGACCCACAGCAGATGATGCTGTACATTATATAGAAATAAGTAGTAGTAGTAGTATTATGTTGCTATGGATTTTCAGAGGGGGCTAGTTCACTCTGACTAGCCGTACTGTGTGGGGAAAGACTGCACTGAGAAAGGATAGGTTGAGGTTTTTTTTTTTTTTTTTTTGTTAAATGACTATCTTAAATAATAAAGCTGTGCCTGATTATTTGCAACATGTTAAAAAAAAGTTGGTTGTGAATTATTTTTGTGTTTGTGTGTATGTGTGTGTGAGAATGACAAAAGATCAATGTTAATGTTGATGTTATGCATATTAGCGTGTGGAAAATGCAAAATGACTTGGAAAATACTTTAATGTGTTTTGTAGTAAGCATGTTCCTGCATGCTAAGCACACTTTAAGTCTTAATGCCCTTTAGTAAATGGGCCCCCAAAGTGATATAGAGGCCAATGTACATAAAAACACGCACAATGTTTTCTAAATAGCAGTTAGCATACACAACACCTAAATAGTGCATTTCTTAACATTTATTCTACTTTTTTTGCCTGTACCGCCTCCTGTTCATTCCTTCTCAGTGTTACCTTAGATCTGTATACTAAGGGGTTTTAAATTCCCAAAGTAAAAGAAAGAAGCAAATTACAAAACATAGATTACCGGAACAGGACACCATGTTGATTTTTCTGTTTTCATTTCAAATGAAAACACATTCCTAGTTATTTTCCTATACACATTTTAATTTAAGTAACTGTGTTCTTCCATTGTCAAAAGTTACTGTACTGTTTTACTAGTGAAAGTGTCCTTGGAAAAATGTAATTCTCTGATAACTTTATCTTGTGAAAAACATTGTACTCCCTAATGAGAATTTCCTTATATGCTTGTCTGAAGAAGAAAGTGTCTCTGCCTGCAGCTCCCACAGTAGATGGGCTTGCACTTGCTGTCAAAGTTTGTTCGGTATTTGACAAGACTTCAAAGAAGGAGAGAGAGAGAGAGAGATTTTTTATAACATTCAGCTTTCTTATTCTTTTACTTGGTTGTGGGGGAAGAATGGCATTATACTTGAAATATGTATTTGGGTTATGAGATGAACAAACTTTTCATGGTACCCATTGTAATAAGACAATTGTCAGTGCACCAGGTGGTCGGTGGGAGAGGTACTACCTCTGATGTCAAAGCAGCTTGCATTTAGGTGTGGGGGTGAATCACTCATCAATGACATGGATTCACTGAAGCCCATTTCCACCACTGTAAGGGCAGTAGTTGTATGAGATACTGGCAGCCTCAACATGGCAACTGTGCTGCTCCCCAGTATCTCTCCACACTCGTCCTTCCCTACACCCCTTCCCGTGCACTCCGCTCCATGGATAAATCCTTCTTATCTGTTCCCTTCTCCACTACTGCCATCTCCAGACTTCGCGCCTTCTGTCTCGCTGCACCCTACGCCTGGAATAAACTTCCTGAGCCCCTACGTCTTGCCCCATCCTTGGCCACCTTTAAATCTAGACTGAAAGCCCACCTCTTTAACATTGCTTTTGACTCGTAACCACTTGTAACCACTCGCCTCCACCTACCCTCCTCTCTTCCTTCCCGTTCACATTAATTGATTTGATTTGCTTACTTTATTTATTTTTTGTCTATTAGATTGTAAGCTCTTTGAGCAGGGACTGTCTTTCTTCTATGTTTGTGCAGCGCTGCGTATGCCTTGTAGTGCTATAGAAATGCTAAATAGTAGTAGTAGTAGTAGTAGCACCCAAGGCAGGTCTTGCTCACCTATTCCACTGAGGGCCTGGTTACAATTGTTTCTTTCATGACCTTATACTAACTGGGCAAATATTATCCTTACAAGAGCAACCAGCTTTCCATTTTCTTCTTTTATCTTATGATCAAACGGTTTCCCCATTCAGACACGTGTGTATGCAATCAAGTAAAAATGCACAGCCTATCTAAGGTGTGTAAGTTGACTATCTCTGAATATAATTACAGTTTCTCTCATTATACCAAATATAATATTAGGAGGCCACTTTATAATGCAGGAAACTGAGGGCCCAATATTCAAAGTCATTTAGCTGGCCGTTGACCGGTTAAATCACTTGGTTGTGGATAGCAACTAATATTCAGTGGAAATTAACTAGCTATATTGGGGGTGTTGCAGGGGCGGAGTCAGCACTTGGCTGCTTAAGTACTGATATTCAGCATTTAAGTGGCCAGGTTCACTCCTTAAATGGGACCACATAAAATTGTGACTTATTTCTGTACAGTAACCCATAAGTGATGAATATCGACTTAGGCAGCTGTGACTTAATCGGCTTAAAAGTAACAAGATATTCAAAGCTGAAGCCTGCACAAGTCCTGGCTTTGAATATCTGGGAATAATGCCATCTGCGTTGAGCAAAGCACTTGCTGCCCGATGGCTGAATATTGACCCCTGAATATTTAAAACATCCTAGTATAGGAAAAGTGTTAAAAAATGGAAATTGACATAATTATCATCTAATGGTAAATATTTATTTTTCTATTATATTTCACTGGATAATCATATCCTCTTTTAACTATTACTTTTCCCCTCACAAATTACATTAATATGAAATGATTCATTTTCTTAATACAATAGAAATAAGCCACATAAATGTATCATTATAAACATACATACATAGATTCACACATATAGTTATACAAATTTAGGAACATAAGAACATAACAATAGCCATACTGGGTCAGACCAATGGCCCATCTAGCTCAGTATCTTGTTTCCAGTGGCCAATCCAGGTGGCCAATCCAGTGGCCAATCCAGGTCACAAGTACCTGGCAGAAACCCAATTAGTAGCAACATTCCATGCTACTGATACAGGGGCAAGCAGTGGCTTTCCTCATGTCCATCTCAATAACAGACTATGGACTTTTCCTCCAGGATCTTGTCCCAGACCTTTTTTTTTTAACCCAGATACACTAACTGCTATTACCGTATCCTCAGCAGTGAGTTCCAGAGCTTAACTATTATTTGAATGAAAAAATATTTCCTCCCATTTGAATTAAAAGTATTTCCATGTAATATAATTGAGTGTCCTTTCGTCTTTGTACTTTTTGAAAGAGTGAAAAATTGCTTCACTTTTACCCATTCTACACCACTCAGGGTTTTATAGACCTCAATCATATCGCCCCTCAGCCATCTCTTTTTCAAGCTGAAGAGCCCTAACCTCTTTAGCCTTTCCTCATACAGGAGGAGTTCCATCCCCTTTATCATTTTGGTCACTCTTCTTTGAACCTTTTCTAATTCCATTACATCTTTTTTCAGATACAGTAACCAGAATTGAATGCAATACTCAAGGTGAGGTCGCACCATGGAACTATACAGAGGTATTATAATATTCTTGGGCTTATTTTGCATCCTTTCCTAATAATTCCTACATCCTGTTTGCTTTTTTACATATGTTGTAGAGTGATTTTAGGCCCCAGCAGACCAGATTCAACAGTACTGAATGTTACACCAATTCTGAATGAATGAGTTTCAAATTATTTTTAAAGAAATTCTTCCATGCGCGTCCTCACTTCAGCACTGCTGTGAATTGAAACCTACTACAGAATGGAATGAGTTAGGAATTAATGTCTACTTTGGCCATGCAATCAGGTCCAGGACCTTACGGAACATGTTTAATTCTCCCTTGATCAACTGTTCAAACTGGAACTGCAGAATCCTCAACAAGAACCTGCTATGATAGCCTGGCACTACTTCTCTTTTAGCAGTGGGCTTACCACCGCTTTGTAAAAGGGTCCCTGAGTGTAGCAGGATACCTCCATATCCAGCAGATGGGAGATCATGGTACAGTGGTGCAGTGCCACCAGCCTACCATGGTGATAGGCAGGGGTTTTTTTTTGAAGGGGTATTTGAGGGTACTGAGTACCGGCACCTTTTCCATTGTTTGCTAAAATTGAGCCATGGTCCCCAAGTTTTAATGAAAGAGTTCAGGCTCTACCCACAAATTCTGCCTTGTCATAGATTCTGTGACTGGTGGCCTGGCATTTGAGTACCAGCACCTTTTTTGTTTGAAAAAACACGCTGGTTATAGGTAAGACTCTAGTCCTGAACTTCTAGCACTCACTAGAATATTGACATTCCTAAGTAAGCACCATTGACATTCCAGCATGCACCATTTCTGGTGTTAAAAAATATATTTTATTTTTGTAGTGTTGATGTGTACCCGGCGGTAATCGGGCAGTGCCGCACACTGCCCAGTTACTGCCAGGGTAGCGAGGGACCCCTTACCAGCACTTCAGTGGGTGGCAGTAAGTAATCCTACCTGAATTGGGCGTGCGGCAAGTGCCAACTTGCCGCACACCCATTTCTTTAAACAAAACCCTGCCTTTTACCTGCTGCGGTAAAAGGGGGCCTCGGCACATGTTAAAATGCCAGTACAGGCCCCCTTTTGCTGAAACTTTGTAAAAGGACCCCTCAGTTTTCTGAATACCCAGCATAGTGCTGTGACTATAGAAGCACTGCTTCCTGATGGTGGATAACCTATAAATTCAAGTAACTTCTACTTTACTGCATTTTTGACAGATCAATAATACACATTTTTGCACTATGTAGCAATATGTTTTAAATATGGATATAAAGATTATGATGACCTGCAAAAATCTGTCTTTTCCATTCTAGTGATGACATTTATTTTGCAGAAGTTGTTTTGAAATGGGAAATTGTAGAAGAAACGTATTACATTACAAGGTTATTCAGATGATTGTTCAAAACTGTTCTTTTTATATCTTAATGACTTCTTTTAGTGCAATGTACTTCTTTTCAAAAGAAATAAAGATCTAGTTAATTGTGCTGGTTTTTCACTATTAAGCTCTTATGAGTATCCTCAAAAAAGTTCATACCTCAGTAATTTACTTAAGACATTTGTTATAAATAAGAGTGAAAACACATAAAGACTGTAAAAATATAAGTACAATCTATAAAATTATCCTTTTAAACAACAAAAGAACAGCCATGTTACATACTCCAGCTCCCTCCTAATAGCATAATGGCTTCACAGTCTCTCTAATAGTGCCATGGTTTTTTTGAAACTGTCTTCTCTATTTAATGTAAAACAGCAGTCAAAAAAGCATATACAGTACACTGCAATAAATGATTTAGAAAGGAACAGGGAATAAAAAACAAATGGATATCATAATGCCTATATATCAGTCTGTGATAACACCACACCTTATTTCAGTGGTTCCCAAACCTGTCATGGGGGAGCCCCAGCCAATCAGGTTTTCAGGATATCTGCAATAAATATTCATGAGTTAGATTTGCATATGTTGCCTCCATTGTGAATATTCATTGTGGCTATCCTGGAGACCTGACTGGCTGGGGTTTCCCCAGACAACACGCAAGAGTGGAAGACTACAAACCACAATGGTTTGGCGTCTTCTACTCTTGTGTGTTGTCTGTGCTCCTTTGTGGAAGTCTTTTTGCCTCATGATTGGGGTTCCCCAAGGACAGGTTTGGGAATGCCTGCCTTATTTATTTAACATTTCTATTCCACCTCAGTATTGTATGCAATTCTGACTACCTCATCTCAGAAAATGTATAGAGCTCCTTTACAAAGCTGTGGTAGTGTCTACCGTAAACTGAATGCGACAAAGCCCATAGGAACGGAATGGGCTAAAAACTGCATATGGTGTGCCGTTAATCACTAGCACGGCTGCAAAAGGAGCCCATAGAGAGACATTTTTGAAAGAATGCCCAAGTCAGAATTGGGACATCTGCTCATTATGTCCAACAAAAACATCCATCTCACAGCCATTTTTGAACAGGAAAAGCATTGGGATTTACTGTTTGAAAATACTTGAGAAGGACATTCTTGCTCTGAAAACGTCCAAAATGAAACATCCAAAAATGAATGCCAAAAAAGAAAGCACAGAAATGTCTGTCTAGCATCATTTGTACAATAATGGCCACATAGACATCCCTGCAAATCAGAGGGGCAGTCTAGTGGACAGTGCAGTGGACTTTAAGAAAAGGCACCCAGGTACAAATCCCACCTTAACTGCTTTATTATGTATTGTGAGCCCTCCAAGCTAAGGATGAAACCTACTATACCTAACTATACACCACTACAATAGCCTTCATGCCTGTAGGTGTCTCTTATGTGTATGAGTGATGCTTTGTTGGATATGCCGATAATACCTGATGTTGTCATAGCACCTGGTATCCCCTTTCAGTTTCATTCCTTAAGGGGGTGGGAGGGGGACAGCATCAACTAGGGGATTATAGAGGGGTTATGCCTTCATTCCTCCATAGTCAGCTGCTCAATCAGGGTACCTTTTGGTACCCTGAACATAATCGAAACAGGTCTACATAAAAATGTCCTTCTTTTCTGCCTTGTACATTTCTTCCCATTCCATTATTGCTAAAAGATGTTCTAATTTTGGTCCCACCCTAATCCTGCCCAAAATATGCCTCCAACACACCCCCTTGCTATTTGCATGAACTCAGTTGAAAACATCCAAACTCTGCTTTTTTGAAAATCATGATTTGGACGTTTTAGGCAGAAGGACTTTTTTTGGACATTTTGAGATGCCCATCTGTTTCAAACATGAGCACCATAATGAAACTAGGACTGTTTCATCCACATATGTTATATTATGCTGTATTTTGCTTCTATGATTTAAAAACTTCTTCGGTCTCCTGTTAGGATCTTGAACAAAATAGAAATAGCTAGGTTTAAAAGCAGTTTGAAGAAGTTCCTGGAAAATAAAAGTCCATAAATTCTAGCCAGGCATATGTATAAAAGCCACTGCTTATAGCTGGAAGTGAGTAGCTAAGAATGGATGTACCCCGTTAGTAAACAGAGGGTTAGTCTTTGGGCTCTGCCAGATACTTCCTAGCAGTGGTGTGCTGGAACGGGCTCTCACGGGCTCGCGAGAGCCGTTTGTTAAGTTTTTAAGAATTTTGGGAGCCGGTTATTAAAGTAGGCCTCCCCATGGCTTCTTTAACAACTGACTCCCAAAATGTGGGCTTGGGCCCCCACCTGAATTCTCTTTTAATTTGCTGGCAGTGATGCTGGCCCCACCAGCCAAGTAAATAGACTGCTGCTGCTCCCTGCTCCTTGTTTCTGACTCTGAGCATCAGGCTGGGACTTTTCATGCAAGCGCAAGAAGGTTCCATCATGCTGCTCAGAGCCAGAAACAAGCGGCAGAGAATGGTGGCAGTCCATTTATTGACTGGTGGGACTCGGCAAAGGTATGCCTAGCGTGCCCGCACAAGGGAGGGGAGAGAGAGGCATGTATTCCCCCCCCCCCCAAATTTCAGGGCCGGCTATGCCTGGAGAGAGAGCCCATTGTTAAAAATTTACCAGCACACCCCTGCTTCCTAGTGACCCTGATAAGCCATCATCAGAAATAGGATTCTAGGCTTAGTGGACCCAGCATAGCAGATTTTAGATTCTTTAACAGACAATAGCAAATAGGTCGGAGTTCTTTCATAGGAAAAAATATCCTCATGAATGCATCTAGAATTCCATAAATTATTACAACAATGATGATTTATTACTTATGTAAGGACCTCTCTTGCTGTTGTGTGTCAGACATGCAAATGTGAAAGCCAGGGCCAGCCCAAGGCAAGATGCCACCTGAGATAGAGCTAACATGCCGCCCCCAGGGCCGAGATGCCACCACCCCTCCAGGCATATGTATAAAAGCCACTGCTTATAGCTGGAAGTGAGTAGCTAAGAATGGATGTACCCCCTTAGTAAACAGAGGGGTTAGTCTTTGGGCTCTGCCAGATACTTCCTAGTGACCCTGATAGGCCATCATCAGAAATAGGATTCTAGGCTCAGTGGACCCAGCATAGCAGATTTTAGATTCTTTAACAGAAAATAGCAAATAGGTCGGAGTCCTTTCGTAGGAAAAAATATCCTCATGAATGCATCTAGAATTCCATAAATTATTACAACAACGATGATTTATTACCTATGTAAGGACCTCTCTAGCTGTTGAGTGTCAGACATGCAAATTTGAAAGCCAGGGCCAGCCCAAGGCAAGATGCCGCCTGAGATAGAGCTAACATGCCGCCCCCAGGGCCGAGATGCCACCACCCCTCCAGGCCAAGATACCCCCCACCCCCAGGGTGTTTTACCTTGTCATGTTGATATTCCAAATCCGGCAGCAGCAGCAATTCCCATAAGCTGCCCTGCAGTCGCTGGCACCTGCTTCTTCCCTTTACTGCGGCTGCCTGAGCCTCTGACGAAACAGGAAGTTACTTCAGAGATGTGGCCGCAGTAAAGGGAAGAGGTGGGTGCAGACGGCGGCAAGACAGCATATGTGAATCACTGCCGGGTTTGGAAAGTCACCGTGATGAGGTAAAATGCCGCAAAGCCACTCCTTGAGATGTTGCTCCTGTAGAGAGGCGCCTGGGGCTCCCACCTCAGGTGGCCTAAAGGCCAGGCTGCCCCTGGTGAAAGCCAAGTAATAATAATCAGTGGAAAATACAAAAAATATTTATCCTACTTTTTAAAAACTTTTGGGGGGTCCTTTCACTAAGCTGCGGTAAGCACTAATGTGTGTTTACTGCAGGTTAAAAACCACTACCGTGGGTGTCCTGCAGTAGTTTTGGCATCTGCATGCGCTTTCCACACACTAAAATATACTTTTTATTTTTTAGCACTAGGGATGTGTTTGAGGACGGAGACTAGGTGTGCCCAGTGCTAATCAGTTAGTGCAGCTACATCAACATCACCACATGCTAAGCAATTAGTGCATGGTTAGTGCGGGAGCCCTTTCTATCCAGAAAATAGGTGTCAATAAGGGCTCATGTGCTAATGGCCACATGCTAATGGAGAAATTAGCATGTTAATGAAGAAATGAGCATGTGGCCATTAATAGACGCAATGGAAAGTGGGGCTATTTTGTGGCCATGCTAACAGTGGCCTCAACACCCAAGAAAGCCCCGCAGTAGGGTAGCACAGGGAACTTTTTAGCACAGCTTAGTAAAAGCCCCTTTGTCTATATCTATCTATTTCTTTGCTTTTTTTGGTAATCAATAGAAATAAAACAAAATAAAACATGGAAAAGAAAATAAGATGATACCTTTTTTATTGGACATAATACATTTCTTGATTAGCTTTTGAAGCTAAACAAAAAATATATAAAGTTATGTCCAAAAAAAGGTATCATCTTATTTTCTTTTCCATGTTTTATTCCTATTGATTACCTTTAAAAGTGGACTAACACGGCTACCACATCTCTTTGCTTTTTTGAAACTTTTTTCATATATGGGTTAGAAATCTCTCTCTCTCTCTCTCTCTCTCTCTCTCTCTCTATATATATATATATATATATATTCTTAATAACCCATACATGCAACATTTTTCAAAGAAGCAGAGCATTCAAAATACAATCATTCATAGCTCTCTGCAATGCATTCGGTATATTTTTCTGTCACCTCAACATATAAATCTTTTAAAAATCAACTTATCTGAAAAAGTTTCACTACTTCTGAAGATCTTCACCAGTAAACACAAGAAGACCAGATACTGTGGAGGTTCACCTAAAAATACGAACTGTCCGGTTCATATCTGGGTAGTTGGCAGCATTATCAGGGCCTGGGTTTACTCTGATTCTTTGAATATTTTTTTCAATGATGTAAAACCTTCAGTTCTGTGTTAACTTTGTTTGAGGTTAGAATCTCTATGAAAATGTTTTATTTAAGTCTGAAATATTAGAATGAAAGACAGCTGTAACACAACATGGAGGGCAGGGGATTAATCACTGGTTTGCAGTATTTCAACATTCTGAGTTGTAAGAGCAGGGTTTCCCACTGCTTCTTCTCTTCTGTTTTTGTGTTGCAGGTAGGTTCACTGTGTTATAGCAAATGGAAAAAATGAAACCAGTATGCAGTTCACGTGGAGCTCAGACTCCAGGAGAATGTAGAAAGACTTCTCAGCTGCAGGGGCAGGATATCCCATTGCCTCTCCTCTTCTGTCTTTGTGTTGCACATGAATCCTGTGGTTGCATAGTATAGTGGTTGTCTTCTCAACCAGCATGTCCTGTCTTCTCTGGCCCCCTGTAGATGTGTGTCAGTAAGTTGAAGCAGTAAGCTGACTGAATAGAGAATTATCTGGACATCTACTTGATAAGTACTGAGAAGGCAATCCTAAGAAAGCATGAAATAACGCTTTGCTTTGGATTGTACATCAATGAATTGTAAAATAGTTTGAATATTGACAAACATCTGCACCAAAGGATTGAAGCAGTCTACTAAATCACCAAAGCCCATATGAGCTAATCCTGCCACTGCATAGTTTGGGGTTAATTTTATAACAGCATGGTGAAGGGTGCTAATGGCAGCTTATATATAATTTTTGATGAGTTCATGTCTAAAATCATTCCTGACTGTCTTTAATATTGAATGCTATGACAAAATGTTGGTACAATGATATTGATTGTAATGTTAAATTAGGTACCTATTGGCCTTAAGTACCAAAAATAGCCCTTAAGTAGTGTTAATTGTTGCTAATTGGCACTAATTTGTAGTTGTGCGCATATCCGCACTTAGGCATTTTTCTATAAACTTACTAAGGTGCGCTGAAAAGTATAGACCTGTGTATTGGATGCACACAGGTTGATTTTTCAGTGCACTTGCAAAAAAGACCTTTTTTGGGCCAAAAATGGATGTGCGGCAAAATGAAAATTGGCACACGTTCATTTTGGTCCTGAGACCTTACTGCCACCCATTGACTTAGCGCTAGGGTCTCATGCATTAACTGGGCAGTAATCGTCAGTGCACATACAATGACTACCGCCTAGTTAGCGCTGCACAATGGACAATTTCCGGTGCGCCTACTTGACGCACTTACAAAATGAAATTACCACCCAGACCACATGGTAGCCAGGTGGTAGTTCCAAATTGGCGTGTGTTGGGTGAGCGTAGGCACCTACGCGGCTTAGTAAAACGGCCCTTATTGCCTACATGCAATACCCCCAAATTCTATATATGGTGCCTTAAGTTGTGTGTGCTAATTTGACTGTACGGCCAAATTGTATGCAAAATTTAATTGATTAACAAGCCAATTAGTGCTGATAACTCGTGCTTAACAACCAATGAGCAGCATTAATTGGTTTTAATTAGAATTTACACTCACAACTTTCTAGGCGTATTCTACAACATGGTGCATACAAATTCTAATGCACACAGTTGAAAAGGGGGCATTACCATGGGCATGGAATGGGCAGGTTGTGGGCATTTCAGAAAACTATGTGCACTATTATGGAATACACCTGATTTGTGCCTAACTTGGGTGAAAGTATTTAGGCCTGGTTTTAGGTGGCCTAAATGGGTGTGCCTAAATATTAGTTGCAAGAATGGTACAAAGCTATATACAATGCCTAACTTTGTGTGTAGTTTATAGAATCACGCTAACCGTATGGTTTTTTAGTGCTGATTTTTAAGGCTCCATTATAAAATTTGGTCCATGGTGCGCAACTACAAAGGAGGCGTGCACATGGGCGAGTCAGGGGCATGTCTTACAGATGCACATGTAAATTATAGAGTACTATCACTTACTACTACTTATCATTTCTATAGCACTACTAGACATACACAGCGCTGTACACTTGAACATGAAGAGACAGTCCCTGCTCAACAGAGCTTACAATCTAATTAGGACAAACAACAGGACAAATAACAGATAAGAGAATATTAAAGTGAGGATGATAAAATAAGGGTTCTGAACAAGTGAATAAGGGTTAGGAGTTAAAAGCAGCATCAAAAAGGTGGGCTTTTAGCTTAGATTTGAAGACGGCCAGAGATGGAGCTTGACGTACCGGCTCAGGAAGTCTATTCCAGGCATAAGGTGCAGCAAGATAAAAGGAACAGAGTCTGGAGTTAGCGGTGCAGGAGAAGGGTACAGACAAGAGAGGTTTACCCAGTGAACGGAGTTCCTGGGGAGGAGTGTAGGGAGAGATGAGAGTGGAGAGGTACTGAGGACCTGCAGAGTGAATGCACTTATAAGTCAATAAGAAGAGTTTGAACTGTATGCAGAAATGGATTGGGAGCCAGTGAAGTGACTTGAGGAGAGGGCTAATATGAGCATAACGACACTGGTGGAATATTAGTCGTGCAGCAGAATTTTGAACAGATTGAAGAGGAGAGAGATGGCTACAGGGGCATAGCCAGACAACAGATTTTGGGTGGGCCTAGGCAAGAAGTGGGTGGGCACCAAGTGTTCTCCACACCACCACTACCAAAAAAATATCTAAGCTGGCAGGAAAACACTTCTTTCCACCTTGGCAGTCTGCAGAAGCCATGCGCTGAAAATTGAGCATGCGCAGGTTCCAGTATCATTGAGAGTAGCGTTTTTGTTACCATTAGGCGGAAGTCTTCAGCTGACGGAGCTTTGGATCCCCACCAGCTACCGCTAAATGTGTGCTACTGTTGGGCGGGCCTGAGCCCTAAGTGGGTGGGCCCTGGCTATGCCACTGGATGGCTAAGTGGGAGACCTGTGAGAAGCAAGTTGCAATAGTCTAAGCGAGAGGTGATAAGATTATGGATGATAAAAGTACGCTGGGAGAGATAAGAAGAAAACCAGGAAAGAACAGAGCCCTGAAATCCAAGTGAGGACAACGTTATCAAGGAGTAGGCTTACATATGCAACTGCAAACTTTATGTGTGACCATGTCCCCAGCCTTTGACATGCCATAAGTACTCATGCCTAAAATTAGGCACACGCATGTCGACATATGCTCTATTTTATAATAGCAATTTTTTGCACAATTGTCATTATAGAAATGGCACTTTGCAACCATATTTTTTGCACCTAATTTTTGGCACACTTTCATGAAAATACTTTAGTAATAGGGTCCCTAAATAAAAGTCAAACAAGCACGCACAAGTGTTTTGCCATGCAATTATAAGATGTGCTGAGAATAAATAGGAAATCTTAAACAATCTGGGGTTTGCATTTGTAATTTCCAGACAAGATTTTTCTTCTGTGTTTCCTTTTTTTTTATTTTTGTGCAGAGCTAGAGGAAGAAAGCAGAATGGGGAACAGCAGGTAAAAGGAATGAAGTCTGTGACAGAGAGAATGATGGAGGCAGAAACCACAGACAATGCTGGGATGGCACAAAGATGGAAAACTATCAGTATCACATTTAATTTAATTAGTGTGTCTGTTCAGGTTTCTTTCCCTTTTTCAGAGATTTCAATTAATTTTTTGCAGATTTATTCAAAGCTTGACCTAATTTGTGCTAGTAACAGTACAAGAACAACAAGAAATATCTCAGTTAACTGCAGTCTGCAGGGCTTATTTTATTTATCTATTTTTGATTTCTTCAGTGCAGATTTGCACTTACAGTAGAAACAAATCCACAAATATTTTTTCACTTACGTTTTTCAGCAATTCCCAGTGGTCTCTGTTCCCTACATTTTTCTGTTTTCTTAATAGAATAGTGGCTGAAAATGGCAAATACTAACCCAATTGCATCATCCAGTTTCTGTTCATATATGTCTACTGAAATCACAAAAATTATTGTATACAATTTCTATTGAGCAGCTGAACCCAAAAAAACAATTGTATAACAATTTTGAAAATGGTGTGGCAGGTACAAAGGTCCATTGGTACTCTTACTTACAGATCTCAAAAGGGAACATAAAGATTCAAATTTCCGTTGAAAACTGCCCATGGGACACTATCCACAGTATTTGCTTTGTGGGGTTTGTTTCAGCAAAAGAATACATGGTTTTGATAATGCAAAATTTCATATGTGTCAAAGTGAAGGAGGATTTAATTATTTGCCTTTGTAAAACCAAGCTCAAGTAAACTACATTTCAGCTACAAAAGGAATTTGCCATCCCACAGCATTTACATTCTAAGAAGCCCTTTCGCTATACATGGTAAAATTTGTAGTTACCGTAGTTTAACGTGGGAATATACTACACATAGCTGCAAATTGTACACAGCACCCAGTGGGGTGTAACCAGCATTTTCTAATACTGGTTCTGCATTAAAATGAGTAAACACATTCCTGCCAATATTCAGCTGTCGCTGGCTGGCGTTTTTTTCTAAACGTTGACAGTCACCGGCTAGATTAACCCCAGATATTCAGTGCCAGGTAATGTCTGGGCACCGGCACTGAATATTGGGGTCAGATTTGGCTGATGCTGGGCATCAGAACTTATGCAGGACCTGGCCTATATTCAGTGCAAAGTACTGCGGCCTACCACAAGAGGTCGTGGCAGCCATTTTCATAGGGAAGCCTCAAGAGGCAGGAGTGGGTGGCCTTTGCTCCTACCCCAGTGCAGTGGGATTTGAATCCCCATCTTGCTGCTCTATGCATTAGATGATTCCTCAGCTCCTTTATGCCATAGACATGCATTTATATTGCAAAATATGAACTATATGCATACTTTGCAGGCTGTTCAAACCAAAACGAGAACATAGCCCTTTGAAAACAGTGCATTCTGCAGACCTGTACCTGTACTAACTACTTAGACACAGGCCATTTACACATGTAAACCCATATACTTGTGTCATTGGCAGTCAAGCCTCCTAAAATGATCTATAGCTCAGAAATTAAAGTTCTGGAATGACTATTAAAAATGTATTAAACAGGATACCCAAGTTCTCTAGGTTAAATTGAATACTAGTCAAATTGAAGCAATAAGAGTATGAATTAAGTATGAATTAGGTACACCCATCCATAGTACAATGAAACTGCTTGAAAGATTACCGGCAGCTTTGGGAATATAAATTTGGCACACATGAATGAACACACTAATGTGGACATCAAAATGCACATCACCATTGCTAAACACATTCTCACAGAGGCAGAGGAGTATTCCTTGTAAAGATACTTGAATCATCTTAAGAAAGAATCAGATATATGCTACCAAGAGGCTAGCAATATAGAACATGTGATGCACAGATCATGCAATATATATTGGTCTATCTGTTCCTGAAATACATATTCATTGTGAATGATTTTATGAGGTCTCCCCATAACATAGGCACTTACATGTTTGCACCTTCCAATTTCCATGCATTGCCAATAAACCAGCCAACACGTTAATTTTCAACAACTGCTCACAGCTTTTATTTATAATAACATCAACCATTACAATTTCAATGTTTTATTCTTCATAAGCAAATAAATATAAACTCTTCAAGCTAAAGACAATATTGTCAGTCGGTAATGAACTAGCAATTAACATTTAACTAATGATATTTATACTCCATGTTTCTATTTCTGTTGATGGCTCTCATTCTCCCTGTCTCCTAAGCTTGAAACCTTGGGGTCATCTTTGACACTTCTCTCTCCTTCTCTGCTCATATCCAGCAGATCGCCAAGACCTGTCGTTTCTTTCTTTACAAGATCCGTAAAATCCGCCCCTTTCTTTCCGAGCACTCTACCAAAACCCTCATCCACACCCTTGTCACCTCTCGTTTAAACTACTGCAATCTGCTTCTTGCTAGCCTCCCACTTAGTCACCTCTCCCCTCTCCAATCGGTTCAAAACTCTGCTGCCCATCTCGTCTTCCGCCAGGGTCACTTTACTCATACTCAGTGGTGTGCTGGAGCCGGCTCGCTCCGGCTCGCAAGAGCCGCTTGTTAAATTTTGACAGCTCTTGGGAGCCGGTTGTTGTTCTGGGCGAGCCGGCTCCATTGCAGGAGATAAGCATGGTAGGAGGGTGCCATGCTTACCTCCCCTCCCACTCCCAAACATGCCCAGCGATTGCCCTTCGCCCCCACCGTCCCCTCCCGCTCCCATCCATCTTTTTAAAATACCTCCTCGCCATTGAAGCGCTGCGTTAAAGCCCTGCTGCCCAAGCTTTTCCTCCCTGTTTGGGAGCGGGAGGGGAGGGAGAAAAATTGCTGGACATGAGATGGGAAGGGAGGGCAGGGGAGGGAGGAAAATCACTGGACATGGATGGGAGGGCAGGGGAGGGAGGAGAATCGCTGGACATGGATAGGAGTGGGAGGGAAGGGCAGGGGAGGGAGGAGAATCGCTGGGCATGGATGGGAGTGGGAGGGAAGGGCAGGGGAGGGAGGAGAATCGCTGGGCATGGTTGGGAGGGGAGGGCAGGGGAGGGAGGAGAATCGCTGGACATGGATGGGAGCGGGAGGGAAGGGAGGAGAATTGCTGGGCATGGATGGGTAGAGGAGGACAGGGGAGAGAGGAGAGTTTCAGGACATGAATGGAGAAGAGGAAAGGGAGACAGAAGAAATGCTGGACATGGAGGGAAGATAGAGGAAGGAGATTAGATGAGGGAAAAGGAAGTGAGGAGAGAAACTGCACATGGATGGAGAAAATAGGCAGAAGCTGGATCCACTGTACAGTCAAGTCTGCGGAGGACCAGAAATGAAGAAGAAAGGAGGAAAGAAAAGAAATAAATGGAAAGGAAGCCCTGGAAACGGAGTCAAGGGAACAGATAGAGAGCAGCAGAATCAGATACTGGGCCAGCATGATCAGAGAAACAAAGTCACCAGACAACAAAGGTAGAAAAAAATTTTTTATTTTCATTATAGTGTTTGGAATTTGTCCACTTTGAGAATCAGGTGCTGAACGTTAAAAGTTTATATTTATTTACTTATTTATGGCATTTTATCCCATATTAAACATGAATTAGATTGGAACCTGAGATCATTTAATTGTTTTTTCCTGGAGAGAGTAATGTATTGCCCCCCTCCGGCTATAGCCAGCTCTGCAATTTGGGGGGGGGGGGTGCAGAGGTGGATGGGGGGGCACAGTGGTGGACGGGGGGCGCTGAGGTGGACCGGGGAGAGAGCCTGTTGTTAAAAATTTACCAGCACACCACTGCTCATACTACCCCTCTCCTCAAGTCGCTTCACTGGCTTCCTATCCGTTTTCGCATCCTGTTCAAACTTCTTCTACTAACCTATAAATGTACTCACTCTGCTGCTCCCCAGTATCTCTCCATACTCGTCCTTCCCTACACCCCTTCCCGTGCACTCCGTTCCATGGATAAATCCTTCTTATCTGTTCCCTTCTCCACTACTGCCAACTCCAGACTTCGCGCCTTCTGTCTCGCTGCACCCTACGCCTGGAATAAACTTCCTGAGCCCCTACGTCTTGCCCCATCCATGGCCACCTTTAAATCTAGACTGAAAGCCCACCTCTTTAACATTGCTTTTGACTCGTAACCACTTGTAACCACTCACCTCCACCTACCCTCCTCTCCTCCTTCCTGTACACATTAATTGATTTGATTTGCTTACTTTATTTTTTGTCTATTAGATTGTAAGCTCTTTGAGCAGGGACTGTCTTTCTTCTATGTTTGTGCAGCGCTGCGTACGCCTTCTAGAGCTATAGAAATGCTAAATAGTAGTAGTAGTAGTAGGATGTTGGTGACACAAGACCCTGATTTGTTCCCTCCACCCTCAGTCCACCATGGAAGTAGTTACTCCTATGCACAAAGAATGTATCCTGTAGCACTGCAGATCCAAACCACAGAACTGGACACATCTCTTAAAAACCGCTCTGAGTTTTTTAGTCCTGGATGGATCCAAGATGGCCGCACGCATTTAGGAGAGTGGTAGTCCTCGTTTCTTCTTAACAGTAATATGCCGAAAAGAAGAGGAAAGGTAGCAGGTCAGGCTTCCCCAACACCTACCTCCCTACCTTCTGGTCCAATTGACAGTTTTTTGAGGATGCCAGTGCAAGGGAGAATGCTCAGGAGTGGTTCCGTAGGAGACGCCGGCATAGTGGAGAAGCTTTTGGCGTCTCCCGGACTTGATGTCACGCTGAGCCCCGAAGCAAGAGCTCCGCCTCCGCAACCAGTTCAGACAAGTTCCCCCTCTGAAGCAGCGAGCAGACAGATGCCAAACAGCGGATATGATCTGGCTTCATGTAAAGCCCACACTGAACAACCTCAAAGGGATCCGGAGGAACTTTCATTGCCCCTGGAAGGAAGGAAGTCGATAATTTCTGGTGCGGGACAAGTAGAAACAAGTAATGGGCAGAAAACAGACTTATTAGATATGCCTTTACCGATTTTAGAGAAACCCTCTGTAGTGACTCTTGATTCCTTGTGGGACTTGGTCTCTCAAATGGTTCAGTCACAATTTCAACAAGAATTAACTCAAAAAGTTAATAATATTGAAAAGAAAGTAGATAAAATTGATATTGAAACTAAATTATGTTCTGAAAAGGTAGATAAGGCAGAAGAAAAGGTTTTGAAAGTAGAGAACACTCAGACTGTTATTTTGAAAGATATTATACATTTCAAGAATAAAATGGAAAGCTATGAGAATCATATGCGAAGATACAAGTTAAGATTCATGAATTTTCCAAAACTTAAATTGATGAAGCCTTTGGAAATGATGCATCGTTATTTCAAAGAAGTTTTGGAGATACTAGAAGTAAACCTCCCACCTCTTACTCAAGTTTATTATGTGCCGTCTAGAATAGAAGATCAATTACAGCAACAACAGGATTCTTTGAATGTTACAGATCTTATAGAAACATCTGATACGGAACAAGCAACTGCTGCAACTTTGGTAGCTATAGTTGCTTTATTGCCAGACAAACAATGGTTGTTTAAAATGTTCTTTAAACATAAAGATAAAATGTTCTTGGGACTTAAGATATCGCTATTTCCAGATGTTTCAAAAGAAACACAAAGAAAACGCAAACAATTTTTGATACTGAAGCCAGAAGTATTGAGACTAGGAGCCACTTTTTATATTCGTTTTCCTTGTAAATGCATAATATGTTATAATTCTCTTAAATATGTTTTCATAGACCCAACACAATGAACATCATTTGTAATATGTAAAAGACTTGAAGGAGTGAAATAGAATTAACCTTGCTAGAATGTGTCCTGGATGTTAAATTTCCTTAATTTTTTCCTTTTTTTTTACTCCTCCTATAACTTAGATCTCTCCCTTTAAAGTGGACTTGAGTGTAGATTTATGTGGATTATTGTATTAATTATGTTTTTTTTTTATTATATGTGAAAACACTTTCCAATCAAGTGTAACTCCTTGATAAAATTGTAAATTGTATTTAAAAAAACGCTTTGAACTGGAAGTTTAATAATGGTGAGCCATCAGAGAAAACCACAGCAGAAACAGGTTGCACCAACAAAAAGGAATGGATACACTTTCAAGGATATGTGGCCAGATCCGGAGCTTAATGCAAAGTTACCCAAGATCCTTTACCCAATTAGTCTCATTTAGAATGATGGATGCACAACCACACCTGGGAACCATCAAACTGTACATCACTTTTCAGGAGTTCTGAAGTCCCTCAATCTGTTTTGTGAGCCACCAGCAACTCACTCATATGGAGAACCCCATAAAATGCAAAGGAGAAAGCCACTTGAAACAGCTGAGCTTCATATTGAGATGTACCATCAAACTCCACCTTCACTGTTAATCATAAACTAGAACCATTTCTATCAGCAACTTATTGCATGCCACACTCCCCTTGGGCTGGGCTTCCGTCCCACCCAGGAACATGGCACATTCTCCTCCCAGTGACTCCAGGGAAGAACCACACCACTCAGTAACCCCTATAGTTACTGTGATTCTATACATGGTGCCTTAATTTCTGCGTGGAAATCAAACTGTATTCTATAACAATGTGTGTAACTTAATTGTTTAACAAACTAATCATTTCTGTTAATTGGATGTTAAGCAATTATCAGCACTAATTGGCATTAAGATTTATGCATACAACTCTCTAAGCGTATTCAATAAATTCTAAGTTACATAGTTGAAAAGGGGGTGTGGTCATGGGCAGGACATGGGCATTTCTAAAATCTGTACACTTTGTTATAGAATATATCAACTCTGTGCCTAATTTATGTGTCAGAATTTATGCCAAGCATGGCTTAAATGGTTGTGACTATATCTGGTCATGTGAAGAGGCACTAGGCGTTATTCTATATACCGAGCCAAAATTTAAGCCTATTCTATAAAATGTAGCTTACTTTACAGAATACACCTAGGCGTATTTTTTTTCCCCATGGAATTTTCAGATGCTATATATAGAATGTAGCCGATAATGAGGGATTACACACATATTAATGCAATTATTTTTTATTCACTTGTTAATGTTATTTTCTAATGTAGTGATACCAGGTGATAACAAGCAGCTTGCATTTTATTTCAAAATAACAATTATGAATTCTACCTTATATCCATTCTAATAAACTAAACATTTTCTGAATCCAAACTTAAACAATGAATAGTAAGAAAGTGGTATGCTAAATTTAATGCTAATGAAGTTTGTGCTTCTTATATGAATCATTCTCCTACTTTTTATGACAGTTTAATCATATATATATTTTTTAACTGAAGCTATACTCATTACAGAAAGAATCACAATAATTCATGTCAAAGTCAGCTTAGACATCAGCAAAACTTTTATAATTATAGTAATCCAATATTTAAAAGTAAAAACGATCCTCAGTTTTTAAATGTCATCCTGCAGATTAGGCTTGGTGAATGGAGTTTTGCAAAAGCAGTTGAAACTAACACATTTTCAAAATTTACTTATTATCAGGCTTATTTTCGAAAGAGAAGGGTGCCCATCTTCTGACACAAATCGGGAGATGGGCGTCCTTCTCTCAGGGTCGCCCAAATCGGCATAATTAAAAGCCGATTTTCGGCATCCTCAACTGCTTCCCATCGCGGGGACGACCAAAGTTCACAGGGCGTGTCAGCACCATAGCGAAGGCGGGACTGGGGCGTGATTAGGAGATGGGCATCCTCGGCTGATAAATGAAAAAAGAAGGGCGTCCCTGATGAGCACTTGGCCAACTTTACTTGGTCCATTTTTTCTTGTGACCAAGCCGTGAAAAGGTGCCCGAACTGACCAGATGACCACCGGAGGGAATCGGGGATGACCTCCCCTGACTCCCCCAGTGGTCACCAACCCCCTCCCACACTAGAAAAAAACTTAAAAAATGTTTTTTGCCAGCCTCAAATGTCATACCCAGCTCCATGACAGCAGTATGCAGCTCCCTGGAGCAGTTTTAGTGAGTGCAGTGCACTTCAGCCAGGCGGACCCAGGCCCATCCCCCCTACCTGTTACACTTGTGCTGGTAAATGAGAGCCCTCCAAAACCCACCCGAAACCCACTGTACCCACATGTAGGTGCCCCCCTTCGCCCCTTAGGGCTATGGTAGTGGTGTACAGTTGTGGGGAGTGGGGTTTGGGGGGCTCAGCACCCAAGGTAAGGGAGCTATGCACCTGGGAGCAATTTGTGAAGTCCACTGCAGTGCCCTCTAGGTGCCCGGCTGGTGTTCTGGCATGTGAGGGGGACCAGTGCACTATGAATTCTGGCTCCTCCCATGACCAAAGGGCTTGGATTTGGTCGTTTTTTAGATGGGCGTCCTCGGTTTCCATTATGGCCGAAAACCGGGGACAACCATCATTAAGGTCGACCATCTCAACATTTAGGTCGACCATCTCTAAGGTTGACCTAAATGTTGAGATTTGGGCATCCCCGACCATATTATCGAAACGAAAGATGGACACCCATCTTGTTTCAATAATACGGGTTTCCCTTCTCCTTTGCCGGGACGTCCTTAGAGATGGGCGCCCTTAGAGATGGTCATCCCCATTCTATTATGCCCCTCATTGACTCCCAAGGTGGTGGATATAGTTCCCAAATGCTTTCATTTGTTGTACACAGTAAATCTAATTTACTTCATCCAGGGCTTATGCAAATATCTTAGGTAACTTAGATAAACCTTCAAATCTTGTGCCTTTCTAAATTAAATTTCAGGCTTCATGTCCACTCTGAGATTTTGGTAATTAAACTCAATAATCATAATTACTTAATACTACCTTCCTTAGAACAATCTTTTAATAATGTGTAATCAGGGTCTGATTTAAGATTTTGGCACCTATAAACAGGACCGCAGCAGATCCCACAAAACAAGAGTCAGGGGTGGGTATCAGAGATCCCAAAAGATTGGAAAGAACCAGAAGAGGTGCAGAAGAATGCTACACTGCCACAATCATATCCCTTTGAGCAACACATTTACCTGCACTAAAGTAAGCAGAATAAGGCTCCTCTTTGGCTTAGGTATATGGTACCTTTAAAATCTAGAGATAAGTCAGAACAGAGATCCCTGTAGGGATTGAAGAGTCAAGATAAGTGCTGCTATATTTGAAGGTTCCTTGATGGTTATTATGTTTCAGTGATTGAAGATTTACTGAGACTTTGAGTTTGAAATTGTGATCAGTATAATATATTGCAGAAGAAGTTGTTTGGCGATCGTAAGGTTTAATGACACATATTCACCAGGATGGACACTGTTAGTACAAATGGGAGTTTTTGACCTACAACATAACAAAACATAACAATAAAACATAACAATAAAATTTATATTACGCTGTATACCTTCCAGTTCAATGCGGATCACATTAAAGAGACTGGACATTTCCAGGAAATACATAAATAATATTAAGACAGACTAATTACACCTTATAAATCAGGTATGATTCAATACAAATTTCTTAAATAGGTTTTTATCTGTTTCTTGAACTGCCTATAATTGGACATTGAAGATAATATGCTTTGAACATATTTGTCCAGGCAAGCAGCCTGATAAGAAAAGAGAGTGTCTAGAAGTTTAGTTCTTTTCTTTGAGTATTGTATTGATGGATAAGTAAATAAAGCCAATGATCTAATAATTCTGGATTTTTATAATAGAACAAAATGATGCATAAGATATAAAGGAGCAAGACTGTATAATACCTTATAAAGAAAACAATAAAATGTAAGCCATAATATAGCCTGTATAGGTAGCTAGTGTAACTTTCTATAATATTGAAAAACTGAATTATACTTTGATAACGAATAGATGAGACATAACACCACATTTTGAACAGTCTGTAATTTCTTTAAGATTTGTTTAGATGCTCCTAAATAGATGACATTACAATAGTCTAAGGAACTCAAGATCAAAGATTGTACTATGAGTTGAAAGTGTTCTTGATCAAAGTATTTTCTTAAACATTATAAATTTTGCATCTGCAAAAATGATCTTTGTGTTAGTTTAGTAATCTGTGAATCTAAAGACAACCTATTGTCCAACTGAATCCCCAGTATTCGTATAGAAGAAGATAAGTGATATAAATTCTGATTGATCATCACAGAATTTCATTTTCCTCTCTAGAATGACAAACAGAAATGTAGTTTTTGCTGAATTCAATTTTAACTTATGTTGTTTCATCCAAGAATCCAAAGTATTTAGAATCTCGTGAAGTAAGTCTAATTGAAAGGAAACTGAAGAGAGGATAGGAACCAAAATTGTTATATCATCCACATAGCTATACAGATAAACACCCAACTTGTCCAGGACATATCCTAGAGAGTACATGTGGATGTTAAAAAGTATGGGGGAGAGTGGGGAACCTGAGGAACACCACTGGTGTTCTTCCATTTATTTGAAAGTTTACCTTCTAACTTAAATCCATAAGAATAGTCTTTTAAGAATCCAGAGAATCAGTTGTATACATTTCCAGCAACTCCTATACTATCAAGTATCTTCAAAAGGATGTTGTGATCAACCAGATCAAATGCACAGAGCTTTTCTACTTTCAGAAAGAAATTTTTGGATGCTATCAAAAAGGGAACCAATAACCGTTTTGACCTAAACTCTGACTGAGAATAGTTCAGTACATTGTGATATTCCAAGTAGTCAGTAAGCTGCAAAGCTACCACCCCCTCCATAAGTTTACAAAGCAGAGGAATAGAAGCAACTGGTCTATAATTAGTTAACAGGTGACTGGGTTTCTTAATATCCTTAATAATGGGATTAATAATAATTTCTACCAAATGAGAAGGAAAGATTCCAAAGTTTAAAGAAGATTGTAGCCACTCAAACAATAACAATTTAAATTTGCTGGATGCCAATTTAAAAATATATGGTGGACACGAATCTAAGCTACAAAATTTTGTTATGTATTTTCAAAATACATTTTCTACCGTACCCCAAGATACAGGAGAAAAATCTTTCCATATTTTATCCACTGGGAAAGAATAACAATTCTAAAATCAAGAAATTCTGTATTGGGTAGCTATTATCAAAAAGGTTTCTTATTGTACTGATCTTATCTCTAAAATATTCTAAACAACTGTTAGAGTGGTACATGATTCAGTATTAGTAAGACTGTGAAGAATATTAAAGATCATCTTAGAGTCTACTAGATGTCAGTAATCAGTTTTGAGTAATAGTCTTTTATTTTTAGTTTCAGAATTATCTTATATTCCTTATTGGCTATTCTCCTTAGCATTTTATTTTCCTTTGAAGGAGATTTATGCCATCTTCTTTCTAGTTTTCTACATTTACACTTCAGTTCTAATATCTCAGAATCAAACCATCTATCTGAAGGTCTAAATATTTTCCCTTAGTTTTCAATGTAGCTAGAGTGTCTACTAATTCCTTACTAAGTCTTTGCCATTCTCAGGCAAAATTCAAAGGTTCTAAGGATAGTTATCATCAAATTTGTTTCCAGAATGCAATAGGATTAATGTTTCCCCTTGAAATCTTTGATCTCTTAATTTTAGACCATTTGTCAATTTGTTTCCAATAAATATTAAATTGATATAATAAATGGTCAGACCAAAGTACTTCTTTCCAATAACCTTCAGAACAGTAAATGTCCTCACCAGCTTTAAAACCTGGGGATGCAACTAGATCCAATTGGTGCCCTTTAATGTGAGTGATTCTAGGGGTCAATATGATAATTCAGAGCTCTTAAATAAGAGAGAAAATCTAATTTTTTTCATTATCTGCCTCCTCTAAATGCAAATTCACATTACCCATCAACAAGTTATACTTAGAATTAAATGAATTCTACTTAGAATTAAATGAATTCTTAAAAACAGAATTATTAAATAAATTGCTGACCCTTGACCATTTGCCTGGTGCTATATAACACAATATGCAGGTGAGATTATTTACTAAGGAATTATCCTTCAGCTGATAGGCTAACATTTCAAGATCAGAGGAAATACAAGAATCCAAACTATTTACTTCTAAAAAATCCTTAAAAATTAAAGCAGTGCCTTCACCTCTTTTCTTGTCTCTGCATGTTACCTTGATTTTATACCCTGGGGGGCAAAATTCTTTGATTAAAGGATCTGTTACAGATGTAAACCAAGTCTGGTAACATGATACATCCTAATTACCTACAGATCTAGTATTAATATATGCACAAGGAATAGGTATATATGCCAAAGTATGAGTTTGAAGTATATCTGTTTCAAACTAGACAGAGTTCTCTGATATTAACAGTTAGAAGGTCACCAACCTATTTGACTGTCGATATTATGTGGCAGGTAATCTGACAATCTATCAAATACCTATGGTTTGTAATATATAATTTTGACTTTCTATAATCATTATAGTAAAAACTGGGATTAGCATTACAAAACTTAACACCTTGCCCCCCTACCAAAAGCAACAAAATTGTAAACCATATGAACCATTCCATGATGTAATCTTGCTATATCAGCAATACACACAAGTAAATTAAAATATTGTTAAAACGATCTGTAAAAAAACACTACAAAATTACCTTATTATAAAAAAGTTGTTTCTAACCAGGTACTCCATGAAGGTGTGCACTAATGTGCGTACCTTCAGCTTGCATCTTAGGTGTTGTGCTGTGTGGCGGGGTGCTGCTAGCTGCTGCTGTTTTAAACTTCCTGCGACATCTGATGATGGGTTAGAGGGTGGAGCTTGCTCCTACGCCCAGCACCAAATGACAGGAGAGTGTAGTGGGCAGAGCGTGCTCCTATGCCACATTGGAGATAGACTAAGTAGCAGTCCTAGAAAGTCAATAGTTAGCGCATAGTGCAGAACCAGTTTCTACACTACTTGTGAACTCTTGTACTTGACCAGAAAATAGGACTTATATGTGCAATGATTCATTTGCCTGTTGGCATTACAGCTAATATGCTGGCCATATGAGGTCTCTTCTCCCATAATGAGAATATTGTTATCATAAATTGTGAAAATCCACTCTTTTGTTATTTTGTGGTTTGCACTGATGGACAATAAAGACATCAAGACTCATGTGCTGAAACCTAGTTTCCCTTACTATTTCAGTACAATTGACTCTCTTTCATCTCTGATTTTATACTCTTTCTCCCACAGCTTAGGACTCCCCATACTCATTCCATACTTTCCTGAATTCTGATGCAGGTTTTGTTTCAGCATCTACACTTTCAATCTATTCTATTTTATATATCCACGACTCCACTACCCTGTCTATTAAAAAACATTTCTTTGTGTTTCTCTTGTACCTACTCCCTTGAAGCCTCTCATCATCACCAACTGTTGTTGTAGAACATCCTTTATATTGAAACATGTTTGCCTTCGGCATTTATCCTTTTGAGGTAGTTGATTATCTCTATCATATTTCTCCTTTCCTCTAAGATATACACATAGAGATTCTTACGTCTTACATCCTCTGACTTATAGGGTAATGCTATAAAGATTGTTTTAACATTTATGCATGTTACCCATTAGAATAATGGCATATGCATGCATATTTGTGCATAGATAAGCATAAATAACAAAATTCCATTTTTGTGTTATTCTGTAAATAAGTACCCACCTTACATAGGAACCCTTTTACAAAGCAGCGGTAAGCCCAACGTGGGCTTACTGCATGCCAATCTGGAGCTATTGCCAGCCCAACGCAGGCATCAGCAGCAGTTCCAGTCCCAGCATGTGCCATTTCCCGTGCTGGGGAAAATAGGATTGTAATTTTTTTTTTTTTTATAAGAATTTAATTTTACAAGCACTAAAATAACTTGCCAGAAATACAAATAAAATAATACAAGAATTATTTCAATCAGGTAATTATAAACTCTTCCTTAGACCACAAAATAGGGAGAGTGAAACAAGACAAGGAGATCAATTGAACAACAGTAAACAAAGAAAACGTGGTATTAAACCTGATTATCCCCAGTTATTTATTATCTGAATCATTATTCCACATTGATCACCTGGTTCGCTTCTTCAAACCCAAAGCGGTGTATAGTCAATTTATTTCATTGGAAACATACTTATTGTCCAATATTAGTGGAAATAATACAACTGATTTCATTTTTTCTCTTTTAAAACCAGAAAGGACTGTAATTTTTAGCACAGTGCAAACCCGGTGGTAATTGGGCAGTGCTGCATGCTACCCAGTTACCGCCAGATTAGTACAGGATCCCTTATCAGCGCCTCAACTGGTGGCAGTAAGTGCTCCCCCTCGTATGGCGATACGGTAAGAGCAATCTCATCACATGGCAATGGCTATTTTCAGGCATTTTTACCTGATGTGGTAAAAAGGGTCACAACGCAAGGCAAAAAAAAGCTCCGCCGCTACCGCAGAGCCATTTTTACCATAGGTTGGTTAAAGGACCCCATAGCATGTATTTAACAGGTAGGCAAACATATAGATGAAATATGGGTACATGGGTAGGACTCACATTTATACAAGTAGTTTATAAACTTGCACCTAAATTATAGGTGAATATTTCCACTGTTATGCTAGTATTCCTATGTCCTTTATAAAAAAGGCTCCCACCAGGTACTCTATAGATGCCTAGGTATAGAATTACTCCCATATTGCAAACCGAGGGTCCTGTTTCACTCCTTATGGATTTAATAAGATGACTATCATGTATTACTGGAAAACTGTGGAGGTTTGTATGCAAAATCAACATGGACATATGATTGATCAGCCTAATAAATTCAGTTGAATATAAAACATTGAATTATTGTTTTCCAGTTGGAAAATGAACTTAAGAAAAACAGTCAGTCAATCTCTTGCCATTTTCTGAAGTGCATAGGCAAAGATGACATGGAATAAATACATATTTGAAAAAAATAGAAAATCAGTTTTGCTTTTGTTGTAGGTTCACTAGTGTATTATTTTCCAACTAACTGCTGTCAAGTTCAAAAATTGTACAATACATTTCCAAGATAGAAAGAAAACCATACTTAGCTGAAAAGTGGTCCTTTATGACTTTTAAAAGGATTTCTGCTTTTCAGTCACATTTTATAAAGTCAAATAAATCTCCCAAACCATCCCTCTGCTGGCATTATCACTGAGTGTTGCTCTTTTGGAGCTACTTCATATTTCTGTTTCATTTCTATATCAACTTATGATATAAAGGACATTGTTCAATACAGATCTTTTTCTCCAATACAACAAAATATCAAATAATTCTTTGAATAATGTCCCAAAACTCTTCTTACCAACCCTCTCAACAGTTTGTTCCATTAACAGTTGCTCTCTTGTTGAAATTCTTCAGCATCTGATTAATTTCAGTAAAAAAAAAGAAAGAAGGCAACTCATGGACATGCCGTCTGCATCTGTCTTTTAGCTTTTTCTTTACATTTTTGACAACCTGTGAGAAACAAGTGCTTGAAAAACCTGGTGTGCTACAAAATGTCATTGCTGAGTTTAATCATGCTAATCCTTTCTGCTTTTCTCTCTTCATATATAGTTTTAAGCAGTTAAAAAAATATATATATACAGTGCACTCCATTTAAGTGCATGTTGGATAAGCACATGCTCTGCTTAACTGCATGCCGTACTTTGGTCCTGTTTTTGGCACCATCAATTTCTATGGGGACAAACTTCGGTTTAGCGCACCACTGATAAGTGCAAGATTTGCTTATATGCATGGTTTAAGACCTCTCCTCTGCAGGAAAGACTCTGCATAAGCGCGTGCACGGAATATGGAAGCCGATTGACGTGTGACAACCAACGAGATTTCAAATTTACCACCCCTTTAACTGCCACAAGCAGAATAAGCGAAAGAATGTTGTTAGAGTGTACACTGGAGTCGTCGTCGTCACGCAACATAGGTGGGAAAATGTGGGATACAAATATAATAAATAAAAAAAACCTGTAAGACTTTAACATTGGCTGAACGAATAGAAGTTCTTAAAAAATTAGAAAAACAAACAAATCAAGGATCCATTGCTAAAGAATATGGTGTCAATCCCAGTCAAATTTCATGTATCTTGAAGCAGAAAGACCAGCTTCTCGAAGACTGGCAAAACAATACAAATCCACACCGGAAACAAAAATGGGCGGGAAAAGCTGAGGAGGTAGAAGATGCTCTTCTTCGGTGGTTTTCTCAAGTCAGGAGCAGACAGTTTCCTGTCAGTAGTCCACTGCTTATGGAGAAAGCTAATCAGCTAGCTGAAAGTCTTGGACTAACTGAATTCAAAGCCACTGTTGGATGGTTGTAAAGATGGAAAGAGAGGAACAACATAAAATTTAAGAAACAGCATGGTGAAAAACAAGACGCTGATGACTTTGGTGCTGAAAATTGGGTTGGTTCAGTTCTTCCTACCATCTTGAATGAGTTTGCACCTCGTGACATTTTTAATGCTGACGAAAACGGTCTGTACTGGTGAGCGATTCCTGATGGAACACTTGCATTCAAACAAGCCGAAAATACAGGCGGTAAAACGTTGAAGGACAGACTGATGATCCTCCATTGCTGTAATATGGATGGGAGAGAGAAGTTGGAACCACTTGTCATTGCAAAGAGCAAACAGCCCCGTTGCTTCAAGAATGTTAAGTGACTTCCTGTGTCATACAAGGCTAATGCAAATTCATGGATGACTGGAGAAATTTGGAGGCAGTGGCTAATGAAATTTGACACTAGAATGCGGGCACAAAAGCGTCAGATTTTGTTGCTTTGTGATAATTGTGCTGAACACAGTGATGATGTCAGACTGTCGAACGTCAAAGTGGTCTTCCTGCCACCAAACACTGCCTCTCTGATCCAACCTCTGGATCAGGGCATAATAGCCAATTTCAAACAACATTATCGGGCTCTTGTGCTACGTCGTCTGATGAGCGTTATGGATGACCAGACTGCCAAGGATAAACGTGCTGTTGAACTGGCTCGTAATCTATCACTGTTGGATTCCATACATACTGTATGCAGAAAGAAGCCTGGAATCTTGTTACACAGGCAACCATTGTGAACTGCTACAAGCGGGCAAGCTTTGTTAAGGATGTGGAGAGGGACGAAACAGATGCAGCTGTTGCAAATGCGTCAGATGAACAGGGTATTAACATCCCGGCCTATGTTACTGAAGAGGAGTTTCATCACTACATAGCTGTTGATTATGATCTACAAACAGCTGATAACAGCATTGATGTCCAGATATGCGCCTACACGCAGGCAACGGCTGATGATGAAACAGATGATGAAATGAAAAGCGAGGCACATGCTGACGAAATTCAACAACCTCCTGTCACTTTTGCAAGAGCGCTGGAGAGTCTCAACACCGTGCGGGCCTATCTGGAGGCCACTGGATGTGCAAGTGCAAGGGTCTGGGACCAAAGAAATACATGCAGTTAACCAGACTGTGCACTTAACCGTTGTGAGGCAAAGAAGCTTGACATCTGATAAACATATGTACAGTACTCAGTGGCGTTCCTAGGGGGGCTGACACCCGGGGCGGATCGCCGGTGCGCCCCGCCTCCCCAGGTGCAGCGCAACCCCCCCAGCGAAAGGACCCACCCCGGCGAAAGAACCCCCCCAGGGTGCACGCTGCTCGGGGGGGGGGGGGGTGCCACGCGCCTGCCGCTTCATTCGTTTCCATGCTCCCTCTGCCCTGGAACAGGAAGTAACCTGTTCCGGGGCAGAGGGAGCACAGAACACACATAGCGGACAGGCGCACGGCACCCCTGCAGCGGCGTGCACCCGGAGCGGACCGTAGCCACCACCCCCCCCCCCCCGGTACACCACTGACAGTACTGTTTATTATATGTACAGTATACAGTCTCCGTTAAGTGACGTTATACAGTCTCCGTTAACTGACATTAGGCTTACTTGAGGTAATCAGTCATAGTCCTCTGTACACTCTTGTGTCTATGAGTTCCATAGACTACGTCTGCCAGACAGTAAAAACTAAGTACATACTTAATGCCACACTGGGAAAAGACCAAGGGTCCATCGAGCCCAGCATCCTGTCCACGACAACGGCCAATCCAGGCCAAGAGCACCTGGCAAGCTTCCCAAACGTACAAACATTCTATACATGTTATTCACGGAATTGTGGATTTTTCCAAAGTCCATTTAGTAGCGGTTTATGGACTTGTCCTTTAGGAAACCGTCTAACCCCCTTTTAAACTCTGCCAAGCTAACCGCCTTCACCATGTTCTCCGGCAACGAATTCCAGAGTTTAATTACGTGTTGGGTGAAGAAAGATTTTCTCCGATTTGTTTTAAATTTACTACACTGTAGTTTCATCGTATGCCCCCTAGTCCTAGTATTTTTGGAAAGCTTGAACAGACGCTTCACGTCCACCTGTTCCACTCCACTCATTATTTTATATACCTCTATCATGTCTCCCCTTAGCCGTCTCTTCTCCAAGCTGAAAAGCCCTGGCCTCCTTAGTCTTTCTTCATAGGGAAGTCGTCCCATCCCCACTATCATTTTCATCGCCCTTCACTGCACCTTTTCCAATTCCATTATATCTTTCTTGAGATGCGGCGACCAGAATTGAACACAATACTCAAGGTGCGGTCGCATCATGGAGCGATATAACGGCATTATAACATCCTCACACCTGTTTTCCATACCTTTCCTAATAATACCCAACATTCTATTCACTTTCCGAGTCGCAGCATCACACTGAGCAGAAGGTTTCAGTGTATTATTGATGACGACAGCCAGATCCCTTTCTTGGTCTGTAACTCCTAATGTGGAACCTTGCATGAGGTAGCTATAATTCGGGTTCTTTTTTCCCACATGCATCACCTTGCACTTGCTCACATTAAACGTCATCTGCCATTTAGCCGCCCAGTCTCCCAGTCTCGTAAGGTCCTTCTGTAATTTTTCACAATCCTGTCACGAGTTAACGACTTTGAATAACTTTGTGTCATCAGCAAATTTAATTACCTCTCTAGTTACTCCCATCTCTAAATCATTTATAAATATATTAAAAAGCAGCGGTCCTAGCACAGACCCCTGAGGAACCCCACTAACTACCCTTCTCCATTGTGAATACTGCCCATTTAACCCCATTCTCTGTTTCCTATCCTTCAACCAGTTTTTAATCCACAATAGGACTTTTCCTCCTATCCCATGACCCTCCAATTTCCTCTGTAGCCTTTCATGAGGTACTTTGTCAAACGCCTTTTGAAAATCCAGATACACAATATCAACTGGCTCCCCTTTGTCCACATGTTTGTTTACTCCTTCAAAGAATTGAAGTAAATTGGTCAGGCAAGATTTCCCCACACAAAATCCGTGTTGACTCGGTCTCAGTAATCCATGTCCTCGGATGTGCTCTGTAATTTTGTTTTTAATAATAGCCTCTACCATTTTCCCCGGCACCAACGTCAGACTCACCGATCTATAATTTCCCGGATCTACCCTGGAACCTTTTTAAAAATGGGCGTTACATTGGCCACCCTCCAATCTTCCGGTACTACGCTCGATTTTAAGGATAAATTGCATATCATAGCACTGACATCCAGTGGCTTCCAGATAGGCCCGCACGGTGTTGAGACTCTCCAGTGCTCTTGCAAAAGTGACAAGAGGTTTTGAATTTCGTCAGCATGTTGTAAGCGGGCCCGTTGCTCCAGTATGGGGGAGGTAGCTGCCTCCCCTGAATAGCCAGAACTTCACAAAACTGCCACCAGGAAATACTTCAAAAACATTCCTTTATTTTCCAGATTCATAAACAAAACTTCCCTCCAGAGTAGAGACTTGCTTCTCAGGCAGGGCTGTTCTGCCTTGCTTAGTACATCAACCAATTACACAAAGACTTTGCCCCCTTCCCGGAGGGGAATGCAATAATCCTTTCGAAATCCCTGCTTTTTTGGTCCCAGTCAGTAGCAAACAAATAGTACTTGTCCCACAAGCAGGATTTCCCCTCAAGACAGTGTTAATCACCAAGCAGCCTTTACTTTCAGGAGGTTCAATACTTTTGGGACTTCCTTCCAACTAAGGTATTTTAGCCTGCTTCAGTTCTTTAGGGACCTGTCTTGCCCAAGGATTTTCAGCCTGCACTGCTCCTCTCCTCCTGAACTGAACCCCTCTTCCCACCAGGCAGCCCTTCTTCATAAACAAGCCTTCCAACTTCAGAGGTTCTCATAATAATCAGGTTTCAAAACAGGTTAGTAATTCCCCCACCACTCAGGGTTTCTCTTAAAGAAAACCAGGCTTCTCTACTTAAGCAGGGTTTAAACCAAAATAAATTCCCAAAACCATGTAGGTTTCCAAACCTTCAGGGGCTGCCTTCCTCAGCTCTCAAGCTCCCATTCCGTTCTGCTTTCTTCCCCTGCTCAGGCTGATTAATTCTCTCTTCCATCCAATCCTCCTCCTGCTTCTCAGCCCACCCCTTCCTATTACAGGTGGGCAGCATGATATACAGATTGCTGGTCCCGGGAACTGGCTCCTTCATTCACCCTCCCTCTTGTGGTCAGAGACGGTATATGGCCAGCTTGCCTATCCCCTGGGATCTCACTGCTAGGACTGGAAATGCATTCTGGGATATGTAGTTCATGGTTCTGCTGCTTCACTCTATATATCGGGGATGTAGCCTTGTCACAATGTGCCTCTCTGTTCATTTCATCAACTGTTTCATCATCAGCCGTTGCGTGCGTGTAGGCGCATATCTGGACTTCATTGCTGTTGTCAGCTGTTTGTAGATCGTAATCAACAGTAGTGAGTAAACACGGTGACTGGCTTAAGTTAAAGGCCCACTGTCTTGTTTCTACTGGGGTACTTTGTTGATTCTGGGAGGGGTGGCTGGGATGGTTATTTTTATTCTATTTAATGCCCAAATTCTGGGTTATGAGTCTACGGCCCTGAAAGGAGCCACAAAGTTTAGTTTCACCCAGGGAAACCAATGTCCTTGTACTGGCTAATGAAAAAAAATTTGATTATTGTAAAAATATAAGCTTAAGTTGGCATTGGCATTCCTATGTTTATGTGCACCTTCAAGCCATGTCGATGGCAAGCGTATGTCCGTGCCTAAGGTTGCCAGGTGACACATGTAATTTATAGGATGCTATAAACCATGTGCATTATACCCATGGCCCACCCTTGCTCCACCCACCTATACATTCCTGTTGCAGTTAAGCAGTATAGCACTTATAGAGTAGTATCTACTGCACATAAGCGCCTACCAATTAATAGCATCTTTGACATGTGTAAGTAGTGCGTTCTTCTAGACCAGCGGCTCTCATTCAAGTCCTCAGGATAAACCAAGCCAGTCTGGTTTTCAAGATAATCATGATGAATATGCATGAAATAAATTTGCATACAGTGTATGCAGATTTATTTCATGCACATCATGGTAGGTATCCTGAAAACCTGACTGACTGGGTGTGTCCCAAGGACTGGATTTAGAACCTCTGGTCTAGACACCAGTTTATAAAATTGTCTTCAATATTCTTCATTTATATATGAGACCTCTGAAAATTAGTAACTGGTCCCAGCAGGTACTGTTAATTGGATAAATACTTTGAAATATTTGGCCAATTTTTTTATACCCAGCTACTTAAAGTTGGAACTTAGGGGCATAATTACTAAAGCACTTTACAAATGCCCATTAGTTTCTAGTAGTAAACACGTTATTTACTGAAAGGTGGTAAGTCCTGAAGTAAATATTCATCCAGTTTAAAAGCAGTAAATTAGTGAAGAAGGAACAAAGTGGCCCTTTTACTATAACACACTAGAATATGGGTTTAATGAATAGTAATGCGAGATTTTATAGCATACTAAACCCAGATTTAATGCAGCACTTTTGGGGAATTTGTAGAATATATTTTATTGCAGTGCCTGTATAGAGATAATGTGGGAACAAATCCCACCTTCTATTTAGGAGGTGCTAAGTTCTCCCACGTTAACTCTGCATTAACCAGTTAGCATGTCTTAAGTATAACATGCTATCAGACTTATTTTCAAAAGAGAAGGACTCCCATCTTTTGACACAAATCGGAAGATGGGCATCCTTCTCACAGGGTGGTCCAAATCGGTATAATCGAAAGCCGATTTTGGACATCTCCAACTGCTTTCCATCGCAGGGATGGACAAAGTTCAAGGGGGCATGTTGGAGGCATAGCGAAGGTGGGACTTTGGCGTGCCTAACACATGGACGTCCTCGACCCATAATGGAAAAGGAAGGGCGTCCCTGATGAGCACTTGGACGACTCTACCTGGTCCTGTTTCTCTTACGACCAAGGCACAAAAATGTGCCCGAACTGACCAGATGACCACCGGAGAGAATCATAGATGGCCTCCCATTACTCCCCCAGTGGTCACTAACCCCCTCCTACCCTCAACAAAATCTTTAAAAATATTTTGTGCCAGCCTCAAATGTCATACTCAGGTCCATCACAGCAGTATGCAGGTCCCTGGAGCAGTTTTAGTGGGTGCAGTGCACTTCAGGCAGGCGGACCCAGGCCCATCCCCCCTACCTGTTACACTTGTAGTGGTAAATGTGAGCCCTCTAAAACCCACCACAAACCCACTGTACCTTCATCCGTAAGGGCTATGGTAGTGGTGTACAGTGGGTTTTGGGGGGCTCAGCACACAAGGTAAGTGAGCTATGTACCTAGGAGCAATTTATGAAGTCCACTGCCGTGCCCCCTAGGTTGCCCGGTTGGTGTCCTGGCCTGTCAGGTTGACTAGTGCACCACGAATGGTGGCTCCTCCCATGAACAAAGGGCTTGCATTTGGTCGTTTCTGAGATGGGCATCCATGGTTTCCATTGTCGCCGAAAATCAGAAACGACCAAGTCTAGGGACGACCATCTTTAAGGACAACCTAAATTTCAAGATTTGGGCATCCCCGACCGTATTATCGAAATGAAAGATGGACATCCATCTTGTTTTGATAATACAAGTTTCCCCGCCCCTCCATTGGGACGTTTTGTGAGGACATCCTCAGCAAAATTTGAGCGTCACTTTCGATTATGCCCCTCTATGTGGTTAAAACTTCCATGTCTACTCTTTGCTTATAAAATGCCCCCTCCCAAACATGTTTTTCAAAACTTAGTAATGCACTGGTCAGTGTGTGCAGACAAGCAAAATACTGCAAAATGCTTTAATGCATTTTTGCAGTAGTCTATTTGCTCATGCCAGAAACATGTACAGGGGTCTTTTACTATAGCTTTGCTCAAGTTATCTGCAGCAGGGCCTATATGAATAAAATGGGACCTGATGCAGATAACTCTAGCTAACCTTTAGTAAAAGACCCCCTCAGTGCACATCCACAACAGGGCCATACTAGATAGATAGATAGATAGATAGATAGATAGATAGATAGATAGATAGATAGATAGATAGATAGATAGATAGATAGATAGATAGATTTAGTTTTGGAGGAAAATTTATCATAAAATAATCTGGATTTATGCTGTAGTAATCCTATTTGTAATATTTTTATTCCAAGTAACCTTCTGGAGAAGGCTATCAGCCTTATTTTCGAAAGTGATGGGCGCCCATATTTCGACCCAAATCGGGAGATGGGCGCCTTTCTCCAGTGGGCGCCCAAATCGGTATAATCGAAAGCCGATTTTGGGTGCCTTCAACTGCAATCTGTCACGGGAATGAACAAAGTTGATGGGGGCATGTCAGAGGCGTGGTGAAGGCGGGACTGGGGCGTGTTTATCTGCCGAGCAGAGATGGGCGCCGTCGGCTGATAATGGAAAAAAGAAAAGCGTTTTTAGCTAGAAGTTGGGTCACGTTTTCTGGACCCTTTTTTTCTCATGAGCAAGCCCCCCAAAAGTGCCCCAACTGCCCAGATGACCACTGGAGGGAATCGTGGATGACCTCCCCTGACTCCCTCAATGGTCACTAACCCCCTCCCACCAAAAAAAATGAACTTTAAAAACTTTTTTTGCCAGCCTGTATGCCAGCCTCAAATGTCATACCCAGCTCCATCACAGCAGTATGCAGGTCCCTGGAGCAGTTGTTAGTGGGTGCAGTGGACTTCACCAAGGTGGACCCAGGCACATCCCCCCTACCTGTTCCACTTGTGGTGGTAAATGGGAGCCCTCCAAACCACCCCCAAAACCCACTGTACCCACATCTAGGTGTCCCCCTTCAGCCATAAGGGCTATGGTAATGGTGTAGATTTGTGGGCAGTGGGTATTGGGGGGATTTGAGGGGCTCAGCACCCAAAGGAAGGGAGCTATGGACTTGGGAGGTATTTTACTTTTTATTTTAAAATGTTACAAGTGCCCCTTAGGGTGCCCAGTTGGTGTCCTGGCACGTGAGGGGGACCAGTGCACTATGAATCCTGGTCCCTCCCACGACCCAATGCCTTGGATTTGTTCGTTTTTCTGCTGGGCGCCTTCGGTTTCCATTATCACTGAAAAACAAAACCAGCTAGCTCAAATCTGCACACATCCGATGCATTTGCCCGGCACAAACCGTATTATCGAAAAAAAAGATGGGGGTCCATTTCTTTCAAAAATACGGTCTGCCCCACCCCTTCATGTACCCGTTCTCGGACATAGATGCCCATGGAGATGGGCGTTCGCGTTCGATTATGCCCCTCTACATCATGTAGAAATATTTAAAAATGTTTACAATCTGATAATTTGAATTATATGTGCTATATAGTGATTCTAATTTGATTTTCTATGATAGGATCCTATAAAACTGGTTTTAAAATGGTCTTCTTTAGCTAATAACTCCAAGATGGTTATCACTGTACTAATGTCCAGGCTCAGCACTTCTGTTTGGAAGATGAATTTCTTCTACCAAGTCTTTTATCTCCAGATCACATTGCCTTGAACTTCTGACATTTTTACATTACGTTGAAAACAGTAATTAGCTTTGTGTAGTAATTCTGTATTTCATCTTTCAATGGTCTGTTCTTTGTCTCATGCTATGTTTTAGAGGTCTTACATATCACATTTTCCCTGCGAAAAGCAAAGGGGTTTGGTTTTTTTTTTTTGCCTTGAATGCCTGAAGTCTTTTTTCCTTCTTCTTTTATGTGCCATATATATATATATATATATATATATATATATATATATATATATATATATATATATATATATATATATATATCTCTGACAGTTGTGGTGATAATGGCACCAAATTGAGCTGTTTAGAATTAGAATTACAGGAGGAGATTATTGGAAATAATGATTTCATGATGTAATTCAGCTAAGCTGCTACTTTCTGAGCCTGTGAAAATGTGCCAGTAGGGAGGAGATATCTAAAATGATGTTTAAAGGAGCTTAACAATACTAAAGTTACCTTTCTTATATTGAGGCCTACTCACTAAAGGTTAGCATATACATAAAAGTGTGTGGCATGCATTAAAACCCTAGAGCCCAATATTCAGTCAGCAGCAATCAGCAATTTGCTGGTGTTTTCCCGGAAATTCAATGTAAGGTCATGTCTGAGCTCTGGCTGGTGAAAACATGGCGAGTTAAGTACAATATTCGGCACTTAACTAGCTATGGCGAACTGTATAAAGATAGGACTGACTTTTATGCAGTCCTATTTATTCAGTTACCTTGACCAGTTAAGTGCTGAATATCGGGTCCACATAGATGGAATATGATATTTATCCTTTTGGTTTATCTCATGTACCAACATAATTTTACAATCCATTTTCCATACAATTGTATTTGAATAGGTTTTTTAGAAAATTCTGGTTATGACTACATTTTTGAGATACTGGCCATAATGATATGGATGGATCTCAAAGGTTTCTTCAAAAATATCATATTCCATATACATGGACAACCCCCCCCCCCCCCCCCAATTGATGAGGTGTTAGCCACTTTTCAGCACTGGGTATTGAAAGATTAGAACTTATGGAATAGAATATCCTAAATATCACTGTAATTTAACTTGGTATCAGCAAATAGCTTTAAAGCAATTAGAGCACTATGATACTGTAGTGATAAGGTTGTGTGTGTGTGTGTGTGTGTGTGTGTGTGTGTGTGAGCGGGGGGGGGGGGGGGGGGGTTAGTTATCCAGGATAAAAGCCAGTATGTAGAGGAGGCAGTCAAGCAGTTATCTAATGTCATTTTATACACAATCATCACATGACCCTACAACAGAATATCAGCAGATGGTTTTAACATTGCTATCAACAACTAATCAAATGGGTGTTATTTATAGTAAGGAATTTAAATATTTGTACAAACAGAATCCTGTGATTCCTATCATTTATTTTCTACCTAAAGTCTATCCATAAACCACCAGGTAGACCAATTGTGTCAGTCGCCAATTGTGAAATCCTATCACAGTTTTTGGATTTTTTGTTAGGGATTCTGGATATTTTCTCCAATTATTAGATCAATTAAGAGTACCGCCGGTTCAGGCTGTTACTTTGATGACTTTAGATGTAAATGATTTATATACCAATATGCCCCAGAGGGCAGCCTTGAATATGATTAAAGATTATGTACAAATGCTCATGTTATCTGACCATCAGGCACAATTACTGTATGATATGGTGGAACTGATTATTACGAACTATTATTTTGTGTTTGAGAAAATGTTTTTCTCCAAATCAAGGGAGTAGCCATGGGTGCAACTATAGCACCAACGGTGGCTTGTTTATACATGGCATGATATGAAGAAAAAATTGTTTATAATTCTCAGTTTTCTAAGTATATTATTCTATGGAAGTGATTCATAGATGCCATATTGCTCATCTGGGATGGTGATATGAAAACATTACAATCGTTTTTACAGTATTGAATACAGTATTTAGATGGGTGTGATGAACATGTATCTTTTACATCACATATCACATATTGGTAGCCGTGTGTTAATTGTTTTGATATTCACATCCAATTTGACCAGGGAGAATTTATAACTCAATCATACCATAACTCAATCATACCATAAGGAGACTGACAGGAATGCTGTCCTTCATTATCGAAGTCATCATCCTATTAAGCTAAAAGACAGCATTCCTGCTGGACAGTTTATCTGAATTTGTAGGTTATGTACTCAGCAAGGTACTTTCATTCAACAGGCACAAGGGTTGAAAAACAATTTATTCAGTGAGGTTACTCCTCTAAGGTTGTGTGGAAGGCATATAAAAGAGCTTATAATGCACATAGTTTAACAGGTAGGGGGGGATGGGCCTGGGTACGCCTGCCTGAAGTGCACTGCAGTACGCACTAAAACTGCTCCAGGGACCTGCATACTGCTGTGATGGAGCTGGGTATGATATTTGAGGCTGGCATAGAGGCTGGAAAAAATATTTGAATTTTTATTTTTTAGGGTGGGAGGGGGTTAGTGACCACTGGGGGAGTAGTGGGAGGTCATCCCCAATTCCCTCTGGTGGTCATCTGGCCATTTAGGGCACATTTTTGTGGCTTGGTCATAAAAAAAGGACCAAGTAAAGTCAGCCAAGTGTTAGTCAGGGACGCCCTTCTTTTTTCCATTATCGGCCAAGGGCACCTATGTGTTAAGCACGCCCCAGTCCCGCCTTCACTATGCTTCCTTCATGCCCCGTGAACTTTGTTCGTCCCCGCGATGGAAAGCAGTTGAGGATGCCCAAAATTGGCTTTTGATTATCCCGATTTGGGCGACCCTGGGAGAAGGACGCCCATCTTCCAATTTGTGTTGAAAGATGGGCACCCTTCTCTCTCAAAAACTAAGCCTGAAAGAGTGCCTCACTAAGTGGAACAGACCTGTCAAAATCTATGAATCAGAAGTTGAGAATATCTGGTTTAACTAAACTTACTTTTCTTCCACAGTAGTGCAAAATCCTAATGATTAGCATAATGACTTAAAGACAATAGAATTAAATCTCAAAGTATACATGTGAATCAGGACAATGGTTCTTTTTGTCATTAATAACTGTAAACTCTTTCATGGAACTTTGTTGACTTCTCTAAGACATTCTTCTTATACAACAAAAAGATAATTATTTCTGAAGTTAAGGTGAAACTATTTAATTGGAATGGTGGTAACTTAAAAGTGTGGACACAGAGGGACCCAACTCATTGTGCTGAGAAATCTTGTCTGAGCTAAAAAGGTTAATGTTGAGCACCACAGTAATTTTTAGTTTACTTGAAGTGGCTGATATGAAGAAATTCAGTAAAATATTTCTCTAAGGATAACCCTGCCTTGTGTTGGCATTGTAAGCTTTTCTGAGTGAATTTAAAGGCAGCAATCTCTATGTGTGTTTAAATGCTCAGAAGTTGCAATGTGTGTCATGGAAAGGATTCGTAATTGGGAGTTTTAAGGGGCATGGTTGTCAATATTATTGGGAAAGAAGGACCTGAAGGAGGTGGTGCCCTGGGAATTTTCAAATCCACTGCAATAGAAGAAAGTGGAAAAGAAAACATTTGAAATCAAAGGTCAGCACAACAATTTTAAAGTATATACTTGCCTTTTTACCACATGAGATATATGTAGCCTTTACAAATTTAGAAGACATATTAAATAGTTATATCATATGTGCAGTATACTTCAGATGACTTAGGTCTAAAGATAGCAACAGTGTTAAACAGGAAAGCTGAAAGAAATGAACATGGGAAAAGGGGTCAGAAACCACAGTTCTTTGGGAAACCCTACTAAACAGAAACAGAAGAGCTAATGGTAATTTATAGACTACAAATATTTCACAAAGAGGAATGAAGAGAAAAATAACTTCATATACATTGCGCACATTAATTAATTATATCATCCAGGAGCAGCTTCTATTATTCTAAATCTTTCACAACACTAATATTATTATTTTTTTGTGATGCTATAACCATTGATCCATGGGGTAATTAAAAAAAAAAAAAAAAAGCTATAAAAAAGAGCATAAAAATCTATTATCTATAATGTCATTTGTTTATAACATTTAAAAATCAACACCATATTCTCACTACTCATAGACTCTTTTCTTTCAGCCCAAGCACTGATTTTAAAAATGGCATCTTGGTGCCAGTTCTTAAACATTGCCCTAACCAACCAGAGAGCAATAGTCTTCAGACATATCTAATTGGCTTAAGAATACAAATTTTAGAAAAAGTTTTAAATGAATAGGGCTTCATATAAATTTGTGAAGTTATTTTTTTCCTAGCGCCATTTATAGGCTAGCAGATTTATTGAGGCATAAGCTTTCAAGGATACCAGTTCACTTTGACAGATGTCCATGAGGCTGACTCTGTTTGTTATTGCGAATTTACTGGCATAAATGTGTGCGGGTTCATTATAACTGTGATTTCTGCAGGATCTGTGCTAGTGTTTTATAAAATAGGCCTAAAACAGGCTCCCACTAGGCCTCTCCTCCTAGGTGATTTATTATAAAATAACTCTCCAAGCCTTGTAAAAGCTCCTACTTATAAATACTGGCAGAGTCCCCAGTGTTGCCACACTTTTTAGTCTCATGTATTTATTTGTAATAGCTGTTCCTGCTATGGCTGTTGCCAAATACGTGTGTTTTTCTCATGGCATTGTATGTATTTTACAAAATGTTCCATGAGCCTTTTTAAAATATACACAGCACATTATGAATATCTTGATTTGAATGTCCCTTTCATTTCTAGACAATCTATGCAAAATTGGGCTTCTGTCTTTTGCCTTTAACATGCCACTTGTGCCAATTTTTGCTAATGTAGACTAACATGGGTAGCACTCTGAAAAGTCCTAGTAAACAGCTGCATGTATCCTAATTCTTGAAAATATCTGTACTACCATTGAGGCAGATTTTAGAACATATGTGGAGAGAGGAATTCACACATCTAGGCCAGGATGTGTAGACTTTCCACAGTATTTTACATGAGACTCTGTCTAATGTATAGCCTCATGTAATATACGTACAGTAAAGGAGGGCTTTGGGCTGCATAATGTGCAGCTCAAAGTAACATGGCAGCAGCTGCTTTGTCCTATCACCAGAACCAGCAGTATTCCTCTCCCCCACTTGCTCTGATGCAAGGGGACTTGACACTGTTTACCTAGTGGTGCAGGGTCATCTGATAGGCGATGGTATAGAAATTGGGCAGAGCTAGATCCTGCAAAATTAGAAAAAAAGAAAATCTTTTTTCACATTATGGCCCTCTGTTGCTGCTCTTCTTGATTGCCCCCCCCCCCCAAAAAAAAAACGTATTTTGATCTTTTGTTATATTTGGTAGTTAGGCAGCATCTGATTATTAGTTTAGCCATTATTGTTACACATTTGCAATCTATCTTACTGTTGTAGCTGTGGGGCAAGGGGGTCCTCCAAGCTCATGAAGCGTTATTGGGAGCAGGCATACTGAAGAGTGCATGGTTACTTGTCTCAAAGAAGGACAGTGTGTTGATTAATAATGATGGAAATTGAAACGGACATGGGATAGAGTAATGGTTCCCAAACCTGGTCCTGGAGGCACCCGAGCCAATCATGCTTTCAGGATATCCACAATGAATATTCATGAGACAGATTTGCATGGAGTGGAGGCAGTGCATGTAAATCTCTCTCACTAATATTCATCATGGATATCCTGAAAACGTGACTGGCTGGGGTGCCTCCAGGACTAGGTTTGTGAACCACTGAGATAAAGTTACACTGTGTTTGAAAGCTGTCACGAGACTAGCTAGTCAACAACATGGCAGGTCATTGTACACCTAAAGAGGACACAATGCATCAACTAGGCAGATGGTGGGGAGAATGCACAGAAGGCTGTGTGGAATATGGCTTGGGGGGTCTGTACTTTCCCACATACTTGTGTTGAAGATATTTATTGTTTGAACATGTGTTATGGGAAGGATATGCTTATGCTGCTGCACATGTCCCTCTCTCCATGTGCTGCAGGGGCAGAGATTTTGAAAACCTGCATGTGGGGATAGAAAGGTCAAAGTTCCTCACATATACATGGGAGCAGTTATGGAAGTGTTGCACATTCAGGAATAGAAGGTAATTTTCTGTCCGTGGAGGGCTCACAATTTAATTATGCTGACTGTGATTCTGAAAATTAAAGGGGCAGGAGGTGCCTTACAGTATACAGATAAAATGTTTCAGGATCTTTTTGTTCAGTTTTATAAAAAGTTGTATAGTAGGGAAGAGTGCACTGATGAGATAGCTATAAAAGATTATCTTTCTCAAGTGGCCTTACCATGTCTTACTAGAGAAGAATGGGCTCCCCTAGATATGCTGTTTTATGTGGGCAATAAAAGGCTTGAAGGGGGGCTTGAAGGGGGGTTTCCATGGAGGATCTTTGGCTGAAAGTTGGTGGAATTGAAACCTGGGTCCCTTAGTTCTCAGGGTTTTACACTAACCATTAGGCTATTCCTCAACTCTGCATGGAGATCTATTAAGAAGTTAATTTTAAAAAGTCTTAGTACCATGGACATTCAAAGTTCCTAAAGCTGCCATATCCCTTGTCAGTTTCACATTCAGGGGAAAGAGGAGGACAGCAATGAAATAGGGAATTAAGGAGGTGACGTGCCTTACTCTGAACAGCTGTCCACTGGAGGGATTATCTTTCTGTAACCTGGATGTGCTGAGGCGACTTGAGGCCACTGCTATAGCCATTAGCCTACTCCATTACTCTGTATGGACATCAAAAAGGTCATTTTATAATGTGGACATTTCTACAAAGATGTCGATGTCTTCTGTGTTGCCCCATTCAAAATTTGGACATATCAGTTTGTAAAAAGGATGTTCATGCTGGACATCACTGGGACACAGGCATCCATTTCTCATCTTTTTGTTGGCAGATCTTGTTCTAAAATACATAAGAAATAGATGCACATATGTGACGTACAGATTTGGATGTCACTCTTCTGAGCTGGTGTTCTTTCCAAACTGCTGCTCTACATGTAGCAGTCTCCTTCAAAAAAGATGAAACATTTGGCTTTTCTCATGAATATAAGATATTCAGGATTTTGTGGTGGAATGGTTTATGCTTTATCTAATTATTTCTTTTGCCCATTTATTCCAATATTAGAATTAACAGTAGTGTTAGATGACACATGGATAATTTCACAGTAGCTATAGCTTAAAACGACTGTGAATGAAACTGGAAGAGAGTTAATAAGAGGAAGAAACTGAAAGATATGTAATAGGGCTGCCAGGTTTATGTAAATTTGATTTGAACCTCAAGATCTGGTTCAGTGACAAATAATCCTCCTGTCGCCAGCCCTATGACCAATTACTGCTCTTCTTTCTAACGATTTTAGGTTAATTGGATACTACTACAGGTCAAGAATAAAAAGGCGTATTATGCACAGTTAACAGTGAGTGAAGAAGTAATTTCAGAGTGGTAAAAGTAACTACACATTGCTGTCAGATCCATTTCCCCTTTTACTAAGCAATTTGTAATCAAGTGAAATCATTTTCACTATTACATCTGTCTGGTTATCTCTTCTTTTCTAGCCAATATGTGGACAATTACAAGCAAGTATACTTTAGGATCTATGCAGTCTTTTACAGACATAGAATATTGTTTCCTGTCTTCATGCAATATTTATTTACAATTTGGAAACTATATATAAAACATAAGACAAACTGCCTTCAACTATCATTGAATGCAAACTGATTCTAGTGGTTTTGGATGCTGGAGCAAGACCCTAAGTATCTGAGCTATAGTTTAAAATAAGGCCATGTCTTAGTTTTTTGTAGTGGACGTTTTACATAGATTTCCATAGACTAAAAACACAGTAACGTACCCCCTGATATTCAAAAGCATTTAACAGGCCAGTATCTGCACCTGGCCAGGTAAATGACTCATAAATGACTATTCTGTGATTATTAGTGAGGGATAGCCAGCTATCTCCGACTGAATATCACTAGTTAGCGGCTATCAGATAGCTGGTTATATCGGGCGGTATAACTGGCTATACGCTGATATTCAGGCACAGTTTAGCGGCTATATTTGGCCATGTGAATGTACGGGATATCTTTGGCCAGTTTGAACATAACCAGATAAATCTGAATATCGACGCAGCTGGTTATGTTCAAGACGGCCAACAATAAATTGGATATTCAATGCCTGTCCCTGGAAATGACCCGGCATTGAATATCTGGGTTTAGCACTGACTGTGTCAGTTAGCCGGGCTAAATACCGCAGTCTGAATATCGGCCCCAACGTATAAGTCAGAATATGGAGACTTATAGATACTCAATGGCTTTTAGGGGATTGCTTTGATACAGCCTTGAGTGGAGAAACATAGTCTATGATGGACAAATTTCTCCTGGGTTAAACCTTTAAACCAGACTCGGAAAAGATGAGAACAGCTATATTTATTATCATGGAAATATAAGCATAGACATGTTGAGACATTAAGATTGAAGCAAATTTGGTAAGATTTCTAAAGATTTCTAAAAATATTTATTTACCTAGTGACCAACGATGAGGTGGGGGCATAAGACTTGCCAATGAAAAACATTGTATGATATTGACAAGTGGCACCGCTGAGGTCTGAGGTGAAGTCAACAGCAATAAGAAACATAATAGATATTGGAGTGTGATTGTGGAGGTTTCTTAAAACTTTTTGCCTATAAAGATTTGAGGCAGATAAATACCTGCACAGTAACATAGTAACATAGTAGATGACAGCAGATAAAGACCTGCATGGTCACTCCAGTCTGCTCAACAGTCACACAAATTGGGCAAGTGGCACTTCAGCACTTTCCTTTCAGTCCAGACCATACACAGTATATATTCACACTTGACCAGTTATCCGATAAAGAGTGGAATTTATTGTGGCTGCAGCATTCTACAATTTATATCTATGAATTATTCACAATAACAAGCAATTTCCAATCATGTATACTTTTTACCGTAACAAACAATCAAATATATGACTCGATTTCTATTTAGAGCATTTAAGGCAAGTGGCCTAGCCTTTTTGAGTCACACAGTTCTCTCTCTTTCTGCCATAATCACGCTGTAGTTTATTGCTCCCCTCAAAGGACGGCGCCCCCCTGCCATGCTTATCCCGCTTACTGTATTGGCACAGCCCTGCTAGCATGGGACAACAACCACATGACCTTTTTTTGCTTTGGTCTGAAACATAGTGCTGTGTACTCTTTCAGGCTAGGACCCACTGCCTGTGGAATGCTGTGACAAGTCCCTACCTCCTTGATATGGGGCAGGTGGGGTGGGAGAGCTGGGAGAGCAGCAGGCTAAAATGGTGAGTGCACTTTGCAGGCACTGCTCTTTTTCCTCCCAGTGGTCACCTCTTTCCCCACCTCCCAGACTTCCTGTCATGTTACCTGCCTCTCTATAGGTCCTCTATTCTTTAGTGCCTCCCCCTTACTTATCCCTTTCCTAATTTGCCTGTGCTTACAGCTCTTCTATACTTCCCATCACCCTCCACCCTCCCCGTCCCCATACCTCCTATTCCTGCTGTGCTGGGCCACCGCCCGTTTGTCCTTGTGACCGCCTAATGCTGGGTCACTGTCCTTTCATTATCAAATCATTACTGAACCAACAATATAATTGTATTATTAAAACATTTCCCCCTGAATTCTATAAATGGTGACTAAAGTTGTGCACACAAATTAGTACACGTAGCCAATTTGTGCGTGCAATTACTTAACAACCAATTATTGGTGTTAATTGGTCTTAATTAGGATTAACACGCAGAACATATTCTATATGTTCTGCGTTTTAATAATACAATTATATTGTTGGTTCAGTAATGATTTGATAATGAAAGGACAGTATACTTGAAAGGTATTAATCCGCAAAAAAATCTTTTCCGGAGATGGGAAGGCGGTGGAACGAGAGGACATGAAATGAGATTGAAGGGGGGCAGACTCAAAAAAGATGTCAGGAAGTATTTTTCAAGGAGAGAGTGGTGGATGCTTGGAATGCTCTCCCGCGGGAGGTGGTGGAGATGAAAACGGTAACAGAATTCAAACATGCGTGGGATATGCATAAAGGAATCCTGTGCAGTAGGAATGGATCCTCAGAAGCTTAGCCGAAATTGGGTGGCGGAGCAGGTGGGGGAAGAGAGGTTGGTGGTTGGGAGGCGAGGATAGTGGAGGGCAGACTTATACGGTCTGTGCCAGAGCCGGTGATGGGAGGCGGGACTGGTGGTTGGGAGGCGGGAAATACTGCTGGGCAGACTTGTACGGTCTGTGCCCTGAAAAAGGCAGGTACAAATCAAGGTAAGGTATACACATATGAGTTTATCTTGTTGGGCAGACTGGATGGACCATGCAGGTCTTTCTCTGCCGTCATCTACTATGTTACTATAACAATCCGCCTGCACATTTTTTGGTGCGTGGCTAGGAGTGTTTCAGACGCATTCCAAAATATATGCTTATAAATACAGAGTTCAGCTGAACCATGTCTAATTTAGGAACTGGCATTTACACCAGCTTTTAGCAGTTAGGCACAGTTTATGCCCTAAGCACTTTCTATAGAGAATAGCGCTCAGCATGTTAAATTTTTGGCACCAGTTTTTAGGCACCACATAGAATTTACCCCTTTCCCCTGGATTCTATAAATGGCGATTAAAGTTGTACACAGAAATTTGCATGTGTAACTGATTTGCACACGTAACTTAATTGCTTAACAAGCCAATCAGGGCCAATAATTGGCTGCTAACAACCAATTAGCATTATTTGGCCTTAATTACGATTTATGTTCATATTCTACAACAATCTGTACATAAATCCTAACTTGTTCACATTTTTGGGGACATGGCTAGGTGAATTCCAAAATTTTACATATGTAGATACCTAATTTAGGTGCTAGCATTTACACCAGCTTTTAGCAGGCATAATTGCCAACTCCTAAAGTTAGGCACAGTTTCTTCCCTAAGCGCTACACTATAAAGGACGTGTTCCCTTTATGGAATAGCACTCAACGTGTAAAATTTTCAGTGCTGATTTTTAGGCGCCATTTATAGAAGTTATCTCTTTATTCGCTAAGTTCCACTTTATGATGTCTTCCCTTCCTCCACTGAAATATAGAATACTTGCTCTCATAGCATACTATATGAATGTGGTATATAAATACGTATACTTGATCCTGATCCATCCTTGCCATTTTCAGGGCTCAGACCATTAAAAAATCTGTCTGCACTGGCACTACTTCCCAACTACTGGTGTTGCTGTCAATACCCACTCCAGCCCATCCTGATCTGTCTTTCCATATACGGGACACAGACAATGGATGTTTGTCTGGCATTGACCTCTCGTTCCAACTACTGGACTTACCATTGAAGCCCTCTCCAGCACATACTAATCTGTCTTGTCATATATGGGACACAGACCATAGTTGTCTGTCCGGCACTGGTCTCACTTCCCAACTGCTGGAGTTGTAAGAGTAAGATATTACTTCACACACACACACACACACTATTCAAAGTATTGTGTCTCATGTTACATACAGTGTGCATGATCATTTATTTCACCTATGAATGATTGGATCATCAACTCACAACTTCTAGTTTTTCTGTGCATGACAGTCTCATTCATACTTTATGAAACTTGAACAGCTGTTGCATAGACTTACTGAAGTGAAATACAAGCAATAGGAGTCAGACATGTGAAGCACAAGGCTGGAAAGAAGCCACCAGATGTGGGCCCCATGAACCTCAAGCCTGTGAAGAACATGGTACACAGACCTATTCCTGGAGTATCATCCCCCTCCCCTGCTGGTCAGGCAGGCAGCCATAAATGGGTGCCTCCACGACATTCACAGTTGCACATATCTCCACAGTTCCATAACATCAGTTTTTAAATAATAAATAGGTAAATGGCATGAAAACAGTTAGTATCACAGTCCACTGTTGTTCTCTGCATTCTTGCTGACCAGTGCCTGCGCTCTATCTTATCCAGCAGCCAGGTCCTACAAAAAGCAAGGAGTCCTTTGTTAGCAGATAGATATGGCAGACCAGGTCTCAGGTCAGCTCCCTAGCAGAAGGGGAAGGATAGGATCAGAGGTCTCTGATAACCTGGAGTCAGTGGGAAAAGGGGAATCCAGCTGGTTCATAGCTTTGAGAATTCAGATACATGGGTGTGTGCTTTACCACTTAAAGCAAACAGTATGTGATCCCTTAAAGCTTGCATTTCTATTCATTTATGTATTGCACTTGATGTCCCAAGTATGGCATAAAGCTCTTAGGAAACTGAAACTGATGGAACTTAGTGGTTTTTAAGCTGCTGACAGCAGCAGGCTGAATTAACCCCTGTTATTCAATGCTAGGCCACGTCTGGACTCCAGCATTTAATATCCAGGTATCTGTAATCATCAGAAAGTCGGGTACCGGCTGATATTGAGACTGGTGCCTTGGTAAGCCTGGAAGATAAAGTTAGGAGACCCTTTTTGCTGTCTTAACTTTATCTGCTTACATAACTGGTTAGTGGACTGAATATCACTGCTAACCAGTCAAGTGCAGACTCAACCCAACCTCTGCGCCATATCACACCCCTCCATGAACCAGACAGTGCATTGGCAGTCAGAGTGGATATTAGCTGGAAGTGCTACTGAATATCCGAGAATGACCAGCTCAGCAGGATTTAACTGGGCAGGAGCCTCTCCTGCCCAGTTAAATCCTTTTGAAAATTGGGCCCTTAATTTTTATGGAAAATTGTTTCTGATTATTTTAAATCGAGGGATAGATAAATCAGTGGAATAAAATAAAACCCAATAATAAGATGGCATAAATTAGGGAAATCTTATTGTAACAAGTGAAATACATATGAAAACACCATCAAAAGATATGCAGTTTTTTTTACAGAAAATGAAAATTATGATCAACAGACATACAAAACTATTATAAATACCAAAAAGGCTGTTTTGAAATTTATCTCAGATCATTTTTTTTGTGAGCAATATTTATTAAAAAATGAATAGACATCTAACAAATACTGTACTTGCCAAAACTGAAGTAGAATACAACAGTTTCTATTTGTGTGGGTTTCAAGTTTATTTATTTCTTGATATACCACCCAAGAGTGCACTATCTAGGTGGTTTACAATAAGTACTAATCATAATAAAATATAGGAAGGAGCTACAAATTTGATAAGAAAGAGATAGGAAGGAAGTGAAAGGAGAGGAGAAGGAGATAAAAAAAAGAATGCGGGAAAGAAAAAGAGCATAGTACAAAGTTAAAGTGTTGCATCAGTGGTGGCCTGGTACCCACCCTCAAAAAGGGACCTGCCCTTGGGACTAATCATTCCGATATGTGTCCCAAAATTAAAAGGTTTTCAATTCCATTTTAAAAGTAGAATGAGAGGTTTGTAATCTTAGTAAATGTGGTAAAGAATTCCACAGTGTCGGGGCTGCGACACTAAAGAGACAATCTTGAATAGTCTGTAAAGGTAGTACTTGAAAGGAAGGGGTCGTCAGTCGATTTTGTTGGGAGAACTGAAAGGGACTGAGAAGGAGTGCAGGAGATCAAAAAACAGGAGAGATATAATGGTTGTGCTGAATAATTTTATGGGTAAGAATTAGGATCTTGTAGGTTATTCTATGAGCAACTGGTAGCCACTATTCCAGTCGTAAGAGGGAGTAACATGGTCATATTTGTGAGAATTAGTGATTACTTTAACTGCCAGATTTTGCACAATCTATAGTAGTCGAATGTCAGATATACATATTCCATTAAGGAGGAAATTACAAAAGTTGAGTTTACTGGTAACAAATGCATGAATTAATACTTGTAGGGCTCCTTGAGTGAACAAATGTCAGCCAGAGTAAAGCATGCAAATTTTATAGAAATAAGAATGAACAATGTTAGAGATTTGTGGTCTGAAAGTCAAATGCTGATCCAGAATGACTCCTAAGACTTTGACAGTAGATTGAGGAACAACTATGGATCCTGCAATGCTAACTGGAACTATAGATTTGGGATTATCTTTCCAAGAAAATATTACTCCTTGTGTTTTGCCAGGATTGAGTTTTAGTTTGTGTAATGATAGCCAATCCGCTATTTGGTCATTTATTATTTAATATTGTAATATCGTGGATTGAGTTATGATTGAACATGCTGAGAATTTGTATGTCGTCTGTGTAGATATAAGGAGTCAGGTCAAGTGATTGGATTAGGGTCAGTAATGGAGACATAAAGACATTGAAAAGTGTAGGAGCAAGTATTGCTTCCTGTGGTACTCCACAGGACAGTGTATATGAATAAGAGTGTGTTTCCTGACAGAGAAAAGTGTTTGTCTGTTTATTGAGATACAATAAGAACCAGTCGTGAACAGTTTCAGTGATATCTAATTTGTGCAGGCAATGAAGTAAGATCCCATTGTCGATTGAATCAAAAGCTGATGAGAGGTCTAGTGACAGAAGAAACACAGTCTTACCTTGGGACAGATGATAAGGATTACTTGTCTACAAATACTCATCCTGCACTTCCTGTTTTCCTTTATCTAAATGTTGTTTTTGTCTATGTGTGGGGGGGAGGGACAGCAGAGTTTGATGCATCATCAGTCACGTGGTCTAACTGCTCCTGGGTGAATTAATAACTATTTTCTGACCAGCTTATATCAAGTTCAGAGATCCCAGGGCATATTGTACAATGTCAGTAACGCCATAGTCCTCAGCTATTCTGGAGTCCCATTGTAAAGTAGTTTGGCACTTCAGTTTGGTGGCAGAATTACATTATTACAGCAGTGCAGAAAGAATAATGATGGCTGTGAATTGCTTCACTAGTGTGATCAAGGCAGCCTAGGGTTCTGCTATTGGCAGATCACTTGAACTTTGTCTTGTGATTCATGGACACTGACAAACCTCTTCACTTTTCCAATAGTCCCATAATGCATTTTCAGCAACTGTTATTATCTATGTGTCTTGTATTATGCTTCTGGCATGATATACTTGAATCAAGTACTGTAATTATACTTGAGAGAGAAAGCACAAGTATTAATGATTATACGTTAGATTGTTATTACAGAATGGTTGGTCTAATAGTATTGATTGATGCAATGTTTTTAGAAATCAAAGAAAACCCTTCTCCTTTAAAGTACATCATTTCAGGGCAAACACTTTTAAACTTACATTAAGCAAATTATATTTGAGAATCCAATACTGGAGTTGAGTAGTAGTTTCAGATGTGTACCCTGGTGTGCATGATCCTGAATTGCACTGAACAATCAGTAAAACAGATTGCGTGCCCCTTGAAAACTTTGTAAAATATCCTTAGTGTGTTCTGTATGCATAACTCATTTCATTGTACTGTTTTTGACATATAAAATGAGTAGATAGAATACAGTCTAAATATTGCAGGAATGAAACTATATTTTAGAAGGACCATTTCTCTATTAATTCTAACATTAGATTCTAACTTTGAGCAAAAGACAATCTATTTGTGGTGTTAATCTCTAAAGATTTCCTTTATGTGGCATGGGTAGAAGTAAAGTAATCATGATTTGTAGTAAGGTTTAAAATGTGTACTATGTACTATGGTTACCATATTCGGTCATCGATTGTAATAAGTTTACAAAGTGGAAGTCTTTGAAATATGCCTTAGAAACTCATAGATCTTATCTGCCACCTTAATATAACTTCTCTTATTGTCATTACATATTTTATTTTATAAACACCATCATATTATATTAGTAATATCTCTCAATATATAATTTAGATTATAAGCCCATTAGGGACAGTGCAAAGTACCTGTAATAGAAATTGTAAACCACGTAGTTGCCTCAGGGATCACTTGTGGTATATTAACTGCTGAAAATAAATAAAAATAAATAAAAAAAACTTACATTATGCTAATTTTACTTGTAAAATTTAAATCCCAGATTATTACTTTAGTATTAAACAACTGCAGAAAAACGTACATTTTGTCATGTCAAAATCCATACCATGGTTTAAGTAGTAAAATATGTGATTAGGAAGTCAATGAGACTAATTTCCAGAATGTAATTTTAATAAAACTGAGGATTAATGTCAGTACTAATGGGAACTGGTCTGGTCTGATTTATGTTGGAGAAGGTATCCATTCTTGAAACACATTAATTATCTTGTTCATTTGGGATCTCTAAATTGCATTAGAGTTTGTGAGCTTTTCAAAAGTTTTCCATTAAAATTTAATCTTATTAGATAAAATCATGCCTTGGCTTCTCCTTTTTGTGTAAGAAACCATTTTTAGTTTCTGTTTTCTAAGTTGCTCTCATGCTTATTCATCCTACTCAGTTAGGGACCCTTTTAATAAGGTATGGTAAAAAATGGCCTTAACGTGACCTCGTGTAGGTTTTTCCCACACGCTAAGGCCATTTTTATTGCACATGTAAAATAACTGATTTTCCATTTTTTTTGTATTAAAGGCCATGCACTAATATTGCCATTAGTGCATGACCATTAATAAAAATTACCGCATGAACACTAACCACCACCCATTTTGTAGGCAGTATGGGTTCATGAGGTAATCCCGCACTAACCAGTTAGCATGCGGTACTGTAGATGTGCTAACTGGTTAGCACAGGAACTCCCCTGACATGCCCCTCCCCCCAAAAGTTATTAACATTTTTAGTGCATAGATTAGTGTGCACTTAAATAGCACTTACCGTAGGATGCCTGAGTGCATCCCATGGTATGCCATTTTAAGCTGCATTATGCAAGCAATACCATTTAATGCAGCTTAGTAAAAGGGTCCCTTAGTCTTCCTTTACCACTGTTTAATTGCTTCTAGAACATAATACTCATGTAGCAGATGTCCTTTGTCCCCACGTGTAGTTGGATTTTCTAAAGGCATTTGACAAAATACCTCATGAAAGACTCCAGAGGAAATTGGAGAGCCATGAGATAGGAGGTAGTGTTCTATTGTGGATTAAAAACTGGTTAAAAAATAGAAAACAGAGAGTAAGGTTAAATGGTCAGTATTTTCAATAGAGAAGGGTAGATAGTGGGGTTCCCCAGAGATCTGTGCTGGGACCATTGCTTTTTAACATATTTATAAATGATCTAGAGATGAGAGTAATTAAATTTGCTGATGACATAAGGTTATTCAAAGCTATTAAATCCTAAGAGGATTGTGAAAAATTACAAGAGGACCTTACGAGACTGGGAGATGGGGCATCCAAATGGCAGATGACGTTTAATGTGAGCAAGTGCAAAGTGACACATGTGGGAAAGAGGAACCTGAACTATAGCTATGTAATACAAGGTTCCATATACAATACAAATACTCCAGTTACAAATACTCCAGTTACAAATACTACTAATACCACCAACACTACCCACACTCCCCCGAACACCGTCCACATAAACCCAACATGAACACTAATAAATTACTGATAATAATCTATCTCATTCCTATAATCCACTACGCATGGACCACCCCTAACTTCTACAGCAATCCAACTACAACACACCAACTATATATACAACCTACTAATAACTCACCAAACCAAAAAAAACAATAACCAATCAAAAGGCAACGTCTCCACCTACGAACACCACCAACAGAAGGAGAAGAAAACCAACAACAACAAATCCAACCACCGAGAAAACAGACAATTAATAAAAATAAACACATCTAACCTCCCCACAGAACCATACCGCTCAATCCGAATAGGATACATCAACGCAAGATCAGCGGTAAGCAATTCCGTAGACATACTAGACTGGACTACCACAGAAAAACTAGACCTTCTATTCATCACGGAAACATGGTTTCATGGCCCCACAGACCCCGCCATCAAAAATACATGCCCACCAGATTATAAAATCACCCACTGGACAAGAAATGGAAAAAGAGGTGGCGGAATAGCCATAATTTACAAATCCGAGTTCACCATCAGAACTACTGGTGAATCCACCTCACCACAACTCGAAATCACCTCGATAAGAATCAATCACCCGAACCTACAAGGACACCTCAATACAATTTTATTCTACAGACCACCAGGAAAATGGAAAGACTCCCAATCGCAACTCATGGACTTCATCTCGAACACATGTGTCTCGGCCTCCAATATCTTCATTATAGGAGACATCAACCTACATCTTGAAGACGACACTTCAAAAAACACACTAGAATGTAAATAATTCCTGAAACTCTGGGACTTACACGCTCCAAACACCCAACCAACACACCCAATACAACACACGAAAAAGGACACACACTAGACATCATCACACACAAATTCGACCTAGACTCAACTATCCTACTTACAGACACAAGATGGATACCCACACCATGGACAGACCACTATAAAGCACATGTCTCCCTCCTCTGGCGAAAAACACACAGAAATGCAGTCAACAAAAACGAACGAACAACATACACTACGAGAGGAAAAATAGACCCTACAACATTCTGGCAACAGGTCTACCAAAATGAATGGCCAGCAAACACAGACACTGTACAATTCCTCCAAGAATGGGATAACATATGTAAAACAATATTAGACACAATTGCCCCAATCCAAACCAGAACATCGCACAGGAAAAAATCAAATCCATGGTTCACCGAAGAGCTGAAAGAACTCAAAACGCAAGTCAGAAAACTAGAACGCGCTTGGAACAAAAAGAAAGATGAACCCACACTGAATGCATGGAAATCACTTCGGAGGAAATACAAATACACCATAAAAAAGACGAAAAGACTACACTATAAAACTATAATTGGACCAAACTACAAAGACACGCACAAACTCTTCCACCTTGTAAATAAGCTGCTAGACACCACACCTGTTACAAACAATAACAAAGAAATACCAGGGGTCGACGACCTCGCAAAATACTTCAAAGAGAAAATCATACAACTACGACTTAAAATACCTACCAGCCCAACCGAATACACCACATTCCTGAACTACCTAGACCTGGAAGACGGAACATACCCAGCAGACAGGATCTGGACCGAATTCAAAGTACTGTCAGAAGACCTTATCCTTAAAATGCTTAATAGATTCGCCAAATCCCAATGCAAACTAGACATCTGCCCAAGCAACCTCATGAAATCAGCTCCTCAACAATTCATACTAGACTTAACGAACCACCTGAATTTCATGCTACAAAACGGACTTTTCCCAAAGGAAAAAGGAAAAATCTTACTCACCCCAATACCCAAAGATACAAAGAAAAACGCTAGTGAAATAACTAACTACAGACCAGTTGCATCCATACCACTAATAACCAAAATAACAGAAGGAGTGGTAACCAAACAACTCACAAGTTATCTCGACAAGTTCTCAATACTGCATGACGCCCAATCAGGATTCCGTTCGAATCACAGCACAGAGACAGTACTAACTACCCTACTGACCAAATTTAAGCAACGGATCGCAACAGGCTCTAATATACTCCTCCTACAATTTGATATGTCAAGTGCCTTTGACATGGTTGACCACGGAATTCTATTACACATTCTTGAATATTTCGGCATCGGAGGCAATGTCCTAAATTGGTACAAGGGGTTCTTAACCTCACGCTCATACCAAGTCACATCAAATTCAACCACATCTACTGCATGGACACCTGAGTGCGGAGTACCTCAAGGATCTCCCCTTTCACCAACAATTTTCAACCTACTGATGACCCCACTAGCAAAACTTCTATCAAACCATAACCTTAACCCTTACATATATGCCGATGATGTAACGATATATATTCCTTTTAAACAAAACATCAATGAAATCTCCAACGAAATCAACCAAAGTCTACACATCATGAACACCTGGGCAGATGCATTCCGACTGAAATTGAACGCAGAAAAAACTCAATGCCTCATACTAACCTCCCAATACAACACAACAAAATTTACCGCCATCAACACAGCTAAACTAAACTTGCCAATTTCTGAAAATTTAAAAATCCTTGGAGTCACAATCGACCGCCACCTTACACTTGAGACTCACGCGAACAACACAACAAAAAAGATGTTCTTCTCCATGTGGAAGCTGAAAAGAATAAAACCATTCTTTCCAAGATCTGTCTTCCGCAACCTGGTACAATCACTCGTATTAAGCCATCTGGATTACTGCAACTCATTATACGCAGGCTGCAAAGAACAAATAATGAGAAAACTTCAGACAGCCCAGAATACAGCAGCCAGACTCATCTTCGGAAAACCAAAATACGAAAGCGCAGCACCATTATGTGAGAAACTACACTGGCTCCCACTCAGGGAACGTGTCACCTTTAAAGTATGCACGTTAGTGCACAAAATCATTCACGGTGAAGCCCCTGCATACATGTCTGACTTGGTAGACTTGCCACCCAGAAATGCCAAAAAATCATCCAGAACTTTCCTCAACCTCCACTTCTCAAAGTGCAAAGGCATAAATTATAAAGTACTACATGCATCAACCTTCACCTACAAGAGCACGCAACTCTGGAACGCACTGCCACGCGGCCTGAGAGCGGTCTATGAGTTGACAGACTTCCGCAAGCGATTAAAGACCTATCTCTTTGAAAAAACATACCGCAAGGATTAAAACATATAAATCCCATATACATCATAATAATGCCTCAAGACATTACCTCACGTACTCCACTTCCCCGTACTCTCTCCCACTCAACAATCTACCCACTGATAAAAACTGTCTACCCATCACTCTCTTGCTATTATTCGATCACCGTAGTAATTCCCCAACGTCATATCCTATAGTTTCTATGCCCCAAAGGTGATAGATATAACTCTGTCTTCCTTAACTATTCACAATGTAACCATAATCGTAATGTAACAAACTGTATTTCTATTATTTACAATGTATTGTAAGCCACACTGAGCCCGCAAATAGGTGGGAAAATGTGGGATACAAATGCAACAAAATAAATAAAAAATAAATATTAGGAGTCACCAACCAAGAGAGGGATCTAGGTGTCATCGTTGATGATAATATGTTGAACCCTCTGCTCAGTGTGTGATAGCAGCTAAGAAAGCAAATAGAATGTAGGTATTATTGGGAAAGGAATGGTAAACAAAAATGAGGACATTATGATGCCTTTGTATCGCACCATGGTGCGACTGCACCTCGAATATTGTGTGCAGTTCTAGTCACGGCATTTCAAAAAAGATATAGTGGAATTAGAAAAGGTACAGAGAAGGGCAACAAAAATGATAAAAGAGTTGGGATGACTTCCCTATGAGGAAAGGCTAAAGTGGCTAGAGCTCTTCATCTTGGAGAAGAGACGGCTGAGGGGAGATATGATAGAGGTCTATAAAATAATGAGTGGAGTGGAACAGGTAGACGTGAAACGCTTGTTTACTCTTTCCAAAATACTAGGACTAGGGGGCATGCAATGAAGCTACAAAGAGTAAATTTAAAATGAATCTGAGAAAATATTTCTTCATTCAACGTGTAATTAAACTCTGGAATTCGTTGCCAGAGAATGTAGTAAATGCAGTTGGCTTAGTGGAGTTTAAAAAAGGTTTGGATAGCTTCCTAAAGGAAAAGTGAATAAGCTATTATTAAAATAACTTGGGGAAAATTAACTGCTTATTTTTATGATAAGCAGCATAAAATGTATGGTACTGTTTTGGGATCTTGCCAGGTATTTGTGACCTGGATTGGCAATACTTATGTATGGAGTTCTAAAAGGTCTTGTGGGTTCCAAATACTTCCTTTAGTCAGATTACCAATTTCAGCTCTGCACCACTCTTCAGTAGTTCCTGAACCTATTTGATAAAATCACATATTCTTGCTGTATAGTCTATACAATAGACAAATCAGTCACATGGAAAAGTTTACACTCTATTATAAAGGACCCATATTTGGTCAAATGCTGGAGATAAAGGAATTCATTTTTAAAACAAGAAAGCATATGCTGTTGTGATTGCCTCTTTGTATTATCTCTCATTATTTAATAAAGACTTCTTTAATTTCAAGAAAGCATCCCAAATAATCATAATGTGGCAGAAGGATGTTTTTCTCTCAGAAACATCTAAGTTGCGATTTTTGACACCCTAATTTTAGATGTTTTGCTCGACAGTTCATCCACATTTCAAGGGGCCGTGTTTGGGGTGTGTTTTGGGTGGAACATGGACAGCAGCAAAAGACAGACATTTTTCTGTAATAATGGAACAAAATGAAACATCTTGGGAGAAAATTTAGACATTTTTGGCTAGAGTTGTATCAATCATGACTAAGTGACCAGAAGGTGCCATAAATGACCAAAATGACCACTGGAGAGAGATTAAGGTATAGCCTTCTTACTCCACCAGTGGTCACTGACCCCTTCCCAGCCTCCTAAAATGTGACAATGACAGTAAATACCAGGCTCTATGACAGCTTCAGATATGATGGCCATTCCTATTTAACTATTAAGCAGCTCCCAGGCGAAGCCTTGGGATCAGTGCAGTGGACTGTAGAGAAGGGGACCCAGTCCTATAACCTACTCAAACTAGTACACTTGTGGTGTAATGTGCGAGTCTTCAAAAAACATAGATATAGGAAATACCTGCAGGCATATGGGCTATTGTACTGGTGTACAGTTAGGTAAAGTAGGTTTAAGGCAGGTTTTGGAGAGCTCACCATACAATATAAGGGGGTAACAGTGAGATGTGTACATGGGACCTTTTATGTGAAGTCTACTGCAGTGTCCTCTAGGCTGTCCCACTGCTCTGCCAATCTACTAAGAATGTTGGTCCCCCCATACTTCCCTGTGGCTTGTATTTGTGCATTTTTCCCTTGGACATTTTTTTCTAATGGTCCTAAATGATGCACTGAGCACAAAAACATCTAGAAAATGGCCATTTTGAAAAAAATGTTTTTCTGGTTTGAAAATGGCCATATTCACTACTGGAGTTTTGGACATTTTTTTGAAAAATGTTCAAAATCAGATTTAGTCCTCACATCGAAAATGCTCTTCCACTTGTTTTTAAAACATCCATGTGTTATTAAAACATGGTGGACAGAATAAGGTACACATTTTGGTTGTTCTTGGGTATTTCCCGTGGTGATATTCATGTAAGTAGGATCACTGAAAATATATAAATAAGAAGGATACATTATCTATTTAACTTTATACATGGTTTTTGGGTGGTCTCAGTTAGACAGATAACTTATCTGGAGAGTGACTGAATAACCTTGCTCCTTGTGTTGGTTTTTGCCTCACCTCTGGAATACCCTATTCAATCTTTCCTTTAGGGTATGCAGCTGTCCTCATCTAGCCTTCCTTTCATGGAAGATAGCACAGCAATGTTGCAGTTTCAATCACAAGGGGGAGGTTGATCCCCTGGGATCCCACAGAACTTGCCTGGCCCCCAAGAGAGAAACTGTGATATTGCTGAACCATCCCATGGGTAGAGGAAGGTAATTTCTTTGAGCAAGTGGCAATAAAAAGGTAATAGTGATATTGCTATACCATCAAGACAAAGAAGCCAAATAGAAAACTAATACTACCACTCAATTGCAAAAGCAAAATCTCAAAGATCTGGTAGAAATGAAGTACCAAGATGATCCAAGATGATGAAAAAAACAGTACCTTTATTGATTGCTATATATTCAACCTTGATCCAGGAACAATAACCTATTGAATGAAATGTTGAAAGGGGGTTCTATCAAACCCCTACCTTTTATGGGGAGATCTGTCTTTATAAATTCTCAAGTCATGTGTGCATAAAAATCTCCCCACAAAATCTGCTGTTTGGGTGCATGCATCAAGCTGGTCTGCAATTAATGAAAAAAAAAAATGGCCCCTGGTACGGTCACAGTGAGCACAGTGCCAGGGATTAAAATAAGAAAATTTTCATACCAGGCCACACCACAGGACCATCAAGTTTAGTATCTGTTTTCTAACAGTGGCCAATACATTTCATAAGTACCCTGCAGAACTTTAAGAATAGTATACACAGGGAAAAGCTGTAGCTTTTTCAAGACTCCCTAGCTAATCATAATTTTTATTTATCTAGATTTATCTTGCACCTTTCTTGATAGTAGCTCAAGGTGAGTTACATTTCAGGTACACTAGTATTTCCATGTCCCTGGAAGGCTTACAATCTAAAGGGATCTTTTATTAAAGTGTGATAAAAATCAGCTGGCGCTAAACGCTGAGGTGCCCAGTATATTCCAATGGGCGTCTCAGCATTTAGCACCAGCTAAAAACGCTAACACACCTTAGTAAAAGACCCCTTATGTTTCTATCTGAGGCTATGGAGTATTAAATGACTTGCCCAAGATCACAAGGAGTTTCAGGGGTATTTGAGCTTTCTTCCAGGAACTTGTCTAATCTCTTTTAAAACCCAGCTATGTTCATTGCTTTCACTATATTTTCTGGTAACACATTTCACAGCTTAACTATGCAAAGCCATAGTCTGATCATCCTTTGCCACATATTAAAGAGGCTGACGGAACTAATGCAAATCATTCTCCCACCACCTGAAGACCCTCATCATCATCACCCCATCCTGATGCTCCCCATTTTCAACTGAAGAACCATCACCTTCCTATGGGCCTCCTGGTCTACCTTAGAAATCCCTAGGATTTAGGAGGTATGGGTAGGTGCAATCCCCTTCCTTCAAACTTTCACATTCTGGAACTCTCCACTTCAGGAAGATTTATGAATATGGTTCCTTAAGGAGTATGTAGGTAGGATCTCTTTTGTTGCAGTTGAGCAAGATGGTTCTGAAATGCTGAAATCTAAGAAGAAGTTCTAACCAAGTACTTTGGAAGCTATTGTCATCTTTTATAAATATTTGAACAGTTCAATTGTTTTTTCAAATCTGTCAAGTGTAGGGTGTAAATAGACTGTTTTGATACTTTACTTTCAGTGCAGGCTGCTTATCCTTAGTTTAAATGCATGGTTATATGACTAAGGCTAGAGAAGGAAGAGCTGCCCTATACAGATACAGCTGAATATCCCAATACCTCAATCTGTTAAAGAATCCAGAGCCATGTTAGGAAATGTGATTTAAGCAGGGGCTACATATTCTTTTTCAACTATTGGCCCATCTGTTAGGGCTAGATTTATTAAGGAGCCCTTTTAACTAACCTGCGCGAAGCAGCTAATGTGGGTTTTACTGTGTGTTAAATGGTAATGCAGATTTGAGCTAATGTTTAGCATATGTTAAGACAGATCACATGGTAAGAATGCTGAGTTATCTGCTTAATGTGCCAATGGGCAGGATTCAGGCGGGATCATGGTGGAGTAGGGAGTGGTCTTCCCTGAGGCTACTGCACTGGCGAGTACTGCATACTAGCTGTCATACCTGCCAATAGCACGGGAGCAAAAGCATTTTAAAGGATGACGACCCAAGTCACAGCAGAAGGGGATTGCTGCTGCCTAACATCACTGGAGAACATTGGAATGAATCCTGAATGAATCCCAGAGGGGGGTCTGGGGTAGGGGGTGGGTAGGTATTGTAGGGCCAGGTGTATTGGTCAGGCGGGGTATAGACATCAGGGGCAGTATTTGATTGGTGGAGGTGAATTTGATTAGTCATGTTGGGGGCATGGGGGAATTGAAATGGGGAGAGAAGATGGATGCAGGTCAGATTTCAAGGGAGGGGGTTGAAGAGTGGGGAATGCTGGAGAGGTGCATCACCGCACGAATAGCCTTCTTGCATTATTTACTTATTTTCTACTCCTCAGCTTCCTTCTGTGTTGCATGTTGTGCCTACTCTATCTGCCACTGCCTGTATGGTGGCTGCACTAAATTCTGGGCATGAGCCCTGTATTTACTGCAGCAGCTTTGCTCTTCCTGTGCTATAGTTTTTCCTATTACCATACTTTAGTAAAAAGGACCCTAACCAGCTTATTTTCGAAAGAGAAAAACGCCTATAGTGCAACCTAAATCGGGAGATAGACGTTTGTCTCGCAAAGGCGCCCAAATTGGTATAATCGAAAGCCGATTTTGGGCGTTTCCAACTGCACTCCGTTGCGGAAACAAATAAAGTTGATGGGGGCGTGTCAGAGGTGTGGTGGAGGCGGAACTGGGGCGTGGTTATCAGCCGAGGAGAGATGGGCGTCTTTAGCTGATAATCGAAAAAAAAAAAAGGCATTTTTACCGTGATTTTGGGTCACTTTTTTGGACCCTTTTTTTTCACGAACAAGTCCCATAAAAGTGCCCCAACTGCCCAGATGACCACTGGAGGGAATCGGGGATGACCTCCCCGGACTCCCCCAGTGGTCACTAACCCCCTCCCACCAAAAAAAACCCCACTTTAAAAATTTTTTTCCCAGTCTGTATACCAGCCTCAAATGCCGTACCCACCACCATGATAGCAGAATGTGTTTGATCCTGTCACAGCCTTTCCCTGGGTCAGATGTGGCTCTCGGGTGCAGTACAGGGTCACATCAGCATTGCATTGTGGTGGATGTAGGGTATTGGGCTCCGTGATTTCATTAGCTTGTGTTACAGTCTCACAATGTTGGTAGTTGGTAGGCTCTTCTCCCATGGTGCTTTTCCCCCTGCCTACTAGGTCAGAGTGTGCCCTGTTGTATTTCCTGTTGTAGTCCATGCAGTGGTGGTCATTTTTGTAAGCCAGTTTTAGTTCCCTTTCTTGAGTTAGCCACGTTAGACAACTTAGTTGTTCCCTTGAATGTGGCTGAATGAGGGCATTGTACAGCATTCTGCCAGTTCTGACCTACTGCTCATCTCAGTACCAGGGAGACTTGTTGCCAGTGGGGCACAACCTCTGATCTGCAGTTAACTGTGAGTAAAGGCGGTTATTCCAATAAAGGACATTTTCGAAGAGATTAGTCTTCAGGTGTCAACTGGTGTGCCAAGGTTATATAGCAGCAACCAGTCCTAGAGGCCTGCGTGTATGCAGGTCCCTGGAGCACTTTTAGTGGGTACCGCAGTGCACTTCAGCCAGGTGGCCCCAGGCCCATCCCCCCCCACCTTTAACACTTGTGCTGGTAAATGGGAGGCCTCCAAAACCCACTGTACCCACATGTAGATGCCCCCTTCACCCCTAACAGCTATGGTAGTGTTGTACAATTGTGGGTTTTGGGGGAGGGGGGTTGGGTGTTCAGCACCCTTGGTAAGGGAGCTATGCATGTGAGAGCTTTTTCTGAAGTCCACCGCACTGACATAGGGTGCCCAGTTGGTGTCCTGGCATATCAGGGGGGCGAGTGTACTACGAATCGTGGCCCCTCCCATGACCAAATGGCTCGGATTAGGACATTTTTGAGCTGGGCATTTTTAGTTTCCATTATCGCTAAAAAAAACCAAACGCCCAGCTCAAAAACGTCCATTTTTTCGAAAATACGGTTCGGCCCGCCCCTTCACGGACCCGTTCTCGGAGATAAACGCCCATGGAGAAAGGTGTTTCCGTTCGATTATGCCCCTCCACGTGCGCTACATATTAGCATATACTGTGTTAATACATGTTATTATTAAATAGGCTCTATTGTATGTAATTGAAGTTGTGATAAATAACAAGTGTTAAGTTGCATCTAATGAATTAACATACTTAAGTAAATATAGTTTTTACCTGTGTTGGCATATAGAATATGACCTATGGCATATTAGGTAAGAAATTTACTAGTAGAATTTAACCCTAATGTTTATTTCCAAGGCATTTGCTACTACTATTGCATTTATCATTTTGTACTACAATGTAATGTTCTAGATTTCTATCCTATTGGTTTATCGTATAAGTGAAGAAAGGAGTCACACATCAATATCATAATTCTCCACAGGAATGCTTTAGAAATCAAGGGGCCAGGGCTAACTAATACTTCTGAGTGCTAGCAATTTGAGGATCTGGAGTTCTAACTGTACTCCCTAATGCCGTAGTGAGAAGCTGACTAAATTGCATTTTAAAAGTTCACTCATAATCCTTACAAAGAAAGGCAGCCATATTATTAAACTAATATTTCAGTATCATCATTATTAAAAGCTTATTGAGGATCAAACAGGTTAAATATTAAGTCCTTGAAGCAATAAAAATTCTTATTTCACTTAATATTATGCTAATTAACTTTAATACATAAATGACTTCCCTTACAACAGATTTCTGTATTTCTTATTTCTTTCTCTGAGGCCCTTTTACAAAGTGGCAGTAGAACAACCGTGTATGTAGCGTACACCAAATTGACTCGACCACCAGGTTAGCGCGCCCATCCAGTAGTAATTTCAAAGTTGGCACGTGTTGTTTCCCGGAGGCAGCACGGCCACATTGGTACGCGCTGCATGAGTACTGAATGTTTGGCACGTGAGCCCTAACACTAGGTCAATGGGTGGCAGTAAGGGCTCGGGCAGTAAATAGCAGCATGCTACTTTTAATTTTAGCGCACGACCATTTATTGCCCCCAATAAAAAAAAGCTTTTTCCCCAGCTGCAGTTAAAAATGGCCTAGCACCCACCAAAAAAATACACCCTCACTACTGCAGGCCACTTTTTACCACTGCTTAGTAAAAGGACCCCTTTGTTTTTTGTTTTCTTTGTCAAGTGAGGATTTAGTTTTTGTCTTTATTATTTGGCTATGCTGACATTGTTTCATAAAGCAGGAGGTGGCATAAAAGAACGTAGAGAAATGCTTCAACGTAAATATTTGTAATGGGTCCCCCCAAGACTTAGGGCATCTTTTATCAGGCCACGCTAGTGCATCCTGAACTGCAATGCCGACTGACCCCATTCAAAGTGAATGGGCTTTGTCAGCATTACTGCACTGGGAGCCTCTAGTGCGGCTTGATAAAAGCGGCCCTTAGTTTCCAAATATTTGTTTTTTTTATTTTGAAATGCATTATTTATTTATTTGTTACATTTGTATCCCACATTTTCCCACCTATTTGCAGGCTCAATGTGGCTTACATAGCGCCGTGGGGCGAAAGCCTCCTCCGGTGAAGAAACAAATATAGAGTGATGTGATTTTAAATGAAATAGATACGTACAGACACATTAGGGAAACTATAATGAAATAGTTTAAATTACTTGGCTGGAGGATTGGGAGGGAGGGGAAAATTAGAGTGTATTATATTAAATGTCACAAGGAGATCCAAGATGTCTGAACTGACTGCCATGCTGCAATAGAGCTCCGGATACTTGGCCTATTTAAATGTTTTCCACATTGGATTTTTACCTGAATTATTTCCATGCCTAAGTGTCAGAGAATGGTGAAGTACCTCCCACCCACCTCGACCTCTGTGGCAGCTTTGGGTCAACGTACCATTCAGGAGTTTACGAGCAGTCCCCAGCCCTTACAGGGCATTCCCATTGCAGAGGGTGGATTGGAGAGCTCCTCTTTGCTGGGCAGTGACACTTCATTGAGCTCACTCTCCCAATCCACTGTCGGCAATCCATAGTGAGACTCTTGTTCATCAACATGAACCTGATCACAGTCGGGTTCCTGCCAAGGGGGGAGAGCACAGTTGCTAGATGGATGCAGAGCTGTGAGTGAGGAGGAAGGGCAGATTCCTTAGCCAGCAGGAGGAAGCAGATATACCAATGGATCTGATTTCTGTGCTCCCTCTGGTAAGACCATCCAAAATAACTCTAGATGATATCTGGTCTGTGGTGGCTTCAGGTGCAAAAGAGTAGGGGTGGACCAAAAAATCTCTCCAGCTGATGGTGAGCTGAAGATAAAGTTTATTCAACTCACCATTGGCTGGAGAGGTTAAACATGATGAAGATGTTCAAACTGCTTTGGTGTTGGATAAATCTATCATTACTGTAAAAACTGAAAAACAGCCTAACATAATCCAACAAGTTGTGTAGAATAAATCTAAGAAAATTAAAATGGGAAAAAATGGGAAATGCCCTCAGAAACCAAGGCTCCCGCCAAGGTCTGATCAACAAGTGACTGAGGGGCATAATTGAATGAAAATGTCTATCTCCATGGGCGTTTATCTCCGAGAACGCGTCCGTGAAGGGGCGGACCGAACCGTATTTTCGAAAAAAAATAGACGTCCATGTTTTATTCGACAATTTGTGAGCTGGGCGTTTTTGTTTTTCAGCGATAATGGAAAATGAAAGCGCCCAGCTCAAAAATGAATAAATCCAAGGCATTTGTTCGTAGGAGGGGCCAGGAGTCATAGTGCACTGGTCCCCCTCACATGCCAGGACACCAACCGGGCACCGTAGGGGGCACTTTTACAAAAAAAAAAAAAAAAAAAAAAAGGTAAAAGAGCTCCCAGGTGCATAGCACCCTTCCCTTGTGTGTTGATTCCCTCAAAACCCACTGCCCACAAGTCTACACCATTACTATAGCCCTAAGGGTTGAAGGGGGGCACCTACATGTGGGTACAGTGGGTTTGGGGGGGTTGGACGACTAAGCATTAAGCAGCACAATTGTAACAGGTAGGGGGGGATGGGCCTGGGTCCACCTGCCTGAAGTCCACTGCACCCCCTAACAACTGCTCCAGGGACCTGCATACTGCTGCCAGGGAGGAGGGTATGACATTTGAGGGTGAAAATAAAAAGTTGTGAAACATCATTTTTTTGTGGTGGGAGGGGGTTAGTGACCACTGGGGGAGTCAGGAGAGGTCATCCCCGATTCCCTCTGGTGGTAATCTGGTCATTTAGGGCACTTTTGGGGGCCTTATTTGTGAAAAAACAGGGTCCAGGAAAAGTGCCCTAAATTCTAGCTACAAATGCATACTTTTTGTCCATTATCGGCGAAAGGCGCCCATCTCTCCTCGGCCGATAACCACGCCCCAGTTCCACCTTCGTCACGCCTCTGACACACCCCCGTCAACTTTGTACGCCTCCACGATGGAGTGTAGTTGAAAACGTCCAAAATCGGCTTTCCATTATACCGATTTATTCGTTTTTGTGAGATAAACGTCTATCTCCCGATTTGGGTCGAAATCTAGGCGTTTTTCTCTTTTAATTATAAGGTGGATAATTATCTAGAAAATATTTTATGTCCGTGATCTGATTTCTTTCATGGGGCATATATTCCCTATATTCCCTATTTTTCTCATTTGAACTGCCAGTAATTAAATATTGTCCTCAGAATAACTGAGTCACAAACGATTCAAAAACATTACAAGCAAAGCATAGTCTTTTGAACTTAGCTCAATAAATGCTGGCTTGACTACCCCACAGCACAACTGCTGATTTTCAACCGGGCCCGATTTGTTGCTAATGTTGCCTTTCAGTCTTATGCAAAATCTCAAGTTGTGGACCCCAAATCCTGTGCTTTGATGCAGAAAGTAGATTCCTTGGAAGAAGATTTGAACAATGTTAAAGATGTTGAAGATGTTCAAACTGCTTTGGTGTTGGATAAATCTATTATTCATAGAAAAATAGAGACTTTGTCAAAATGTTGCTAGACAACTAAATATTAGAATTTTGAATTTTCCTCGAGCGTTCTCAGTGTCACCAAAAAATTTATTTTAGAGATATTTAAGAGAGACCCTGAGGTTTCCAGAAGGTTCTTTACCACCTTTGAACAAGATTTACCATGACCTAATGGAAAAGCAGGAGAAAAGAACTGAGGCAGCTTTAGAATTAACTTTGGATATAAGTGGTTTGTTAGAAACATCAGGAGGTTTTGTTACTAAGAGGTCTACCTTGGTTGTATCTTTTGTCTTTGCACAGGATAAGGAAGCTGTTAAGCATTTATATTTTTGCACCCAAAATTTGGAATTTCTTGGCTCTAAACAGTGTATTTTCTCTGCTATCTGTAAAACTACTGAGGAAAGAAGGAAGCAGTTTCTTGCCTTGAGGCAGGAAACTTTTGCTCTGAGTGCAAATGTTTTTCTTTGCTTTCCATGTCAATATAATCCAACTGAGAGAAGCCTTTTTTATTTTGTTTTGCTTTTATTGAAACAGCACAATAAATTTCTTTTTATATAGAGATATACAGTTACATCTTTGGGATCTGATTAAGTAACCTGATGAAGGTGGAGTAAATAGTTTGTCTGGGGTTACCCATCAGTTGTAATTTAATTAGCTTCTTTTTTTTTTTTTGCTTTTAATTTGACTGCTCTTTGAGTGCTTTCTTTTCATGGTTCTCCTTATTGATGACTATGGGCTCCTTTTACAAAGGCTTCTTCGCATTCAGCACATGCAAATCAGTAGCACCACTTCGTAAAAGGAGCCCACGTTTCCCTTTTTCATTTTTATTATGATAGAGAAATTTTTTATATTTCTCTTTCCTTTTTCTTGTAATGATTGTCCTTATATGGGAAATTTCAATGTATTATCTTGATTTTTTTTTTTTTTGGTTAAAGTATATAAATAAAGAATTAAACAAAATTCACAAAACTCAACCAGGTTCAAGTGAAAATGTGTCACTACCTTAATATTATTTTGTAAGGTTGCAATTTTTAGGGATGTGCAGTGAATAGAATTTTGCTTGGTTTGTTGTCGGATCAGTTTTTATTTCGGTTCATTTGTGTTCAGGGCACTGGAACTCATGCAGTAGCGTCTAAGCTTTTTCCAACAGTAAGCCACATCATCAGAACTCCATATGTGTATGGGCTGACTGAAGTTTTTATAGTGGACCATATGATTAAATCAATATATGTGTGGGCCAAATGAATATTTTAGCCTGATATAACATGATTTATGCTTATCAAAATTTGTGAATCTTTTTTGAAATTGTGACTTCATATTGACCAAATAGCTCTATAATGCTTCAGATTCATGTGTATTTGCTAATTAGGTAAAACATTCTTTTGCAAAAAAAAACCCATCACATCCACATCCTCATGTTTAGGGGGCTGCATTTGACCCATGGACCACATGCTGGACCCCCAAGGTAAAATTAATTTTCTCCATTTGTTTAATTAAAGTAAATGGGCGAAGCAATTCTTGACTCTAACAAGGGGGTTTTGCATCCACGTTTTATGAAACTTGCTTGAAACTTGCTAGTTGGCTTTAACAGCAGAGACAAATGTCAAAAGTAGAATGAGCACCCCATGGCATTAAAAGAGGGGGGGAAAAGACATTTGCAGTGGTATGAACAGCCCAAGCTATCATGAAAGGTGCAAACAGGCACGGACAATGGTATCAGCACACCAAAACACTAAGGTTTACAAAGCCCTGCTAGCAATTAGCAGTGCACCAAATGTGACAAAGCCCATTGTAAAAGCATCCATAAAACTAGGTCAAAAAAGCACATACATTTCATCATCTCAAAACACTGGCCCAGTCAGATGCATCAACCAAACGTTAAAAAATAAGAAACGTAAAAGTGCTTAACGATTTTTAAAAAACGAGGAATGCACTACAAAAACACTCCAGAAATGTTCGGATCGGTATTGCAAAGTAGGATGTATCACTGAATCGTTAAACCCATTGTTAATCAGCACCTAAAGCATGCGCAGAGCAGCCAAGCGTTATGCTGGCTGCTCTGCGCATGCCACAAAGGCCCAGCTGTCAAAACAAAAAAAAAACCCCCACAAACAGGTGTTTTTCGGGAGGGGGCAAAGGCGCTCGTCATGACATAGTTTACCTACGTCAGAGGAGGGCGGGCCCAGGAAGAAAGAAGGGACGTCTGAGGAGGCCTTCTGAATCGCCGATCAGCTGTTCTTGCCCGTGCAGCAGATGTGACAGGCGCTGCACGGGCCGGTAAGGCAAAGGGGAGGGGGTCGTTGGAGGGGGGAGCGGCAGCCATGACCAAAGGGGGGTGGCGGGGGCGGGGCACGGGACCGGAGCATGGCAGGAGGCAGAGCTAGTGTGGGAGAATACACAGGAAGAGCGGAGGGCCGGCCCGGGGCTGCTAAAATTGGAGATTTTTTTTGTGGGGGGGGGGGGGGGAAGCGGAGAGCAGCGGGGGGGGGGGGGCAAGGCGTCCATACAGGACGCTCATGATGAGCGCCCTTGCCCCCTCCCGATCCTTTTTTTTTTGTTTGTTTCTTTTTTGATGCTGAGGGAGAGGGGAGCAGCGGCGACCTGGGGCGTCAATAAAGGACGCCCCTGACGCGTTTTCGCCCCCCCCAGTTATTTTTTTTATGGATTTTGTAAACTTCTAGCAGACAGACAGCCCTAACGAGAGGTACAGACTCTCGTTAGATTTCACAGTGTTTCCTGCGTTAAACGAATCGGAAAAGGTTAGTACATGTCATTTCAATGGGATTTGTAGAAGAATTGCTCATCTGCATTCAGTTTTCGTTAGCTGCTACTGTCGTTGGAAAATAGGCTTTAGTGCATGGAAAGGATAGGAAATTCTGCCTTAAGGGCTCATTTAACGATGAAAAACGTTTAGTGCATCTGGGCCTGAGAAAGGGCTCAAAGCAGCACTAACAGTGGCAAGAATACTGAGACTCCATGAGAAAGGCAAAAGCATCTTCAGGAAAGCATGAACATCCCAAGACCATCATTGGAGGGTCACAGGCCATTTTTGAAGGGGATCATTTGAAGCTAACGTTCTGGCTTTTATAAGTGATCTGCTTGATATTCTTAAACAGATATATTTCAGTTATATTTTTAAAAAATATTCCTAGAGGTAGATATTCAGCCAGCGATGGTGAACAATTTTTTTTAGCCATTGCTAGCATTATCCCTGGATACTCAATGCTGGGCCATGTCCAGGTACCAGCATTGAATACCTGGGTTTATGCAACCAGCTATCTTTTTTATGGCTAAGTGTGATATTCAGCAATTAACCACCTAAACCAGTGTTTCCCAGGTCCGGTCCTGGAGTACCCCTTGCCAGTCAGATTATCATGATATCCACAATGAATATGCATGAAAGAGATTTGCATATAATGGAGGCAGTGTGCACAAATCAAGTTCATGCATATTCATTGTGGATATCCTGAAAACCTGACTTGCAAGGAGTACTCCAGGACTGGACTTGAGAAACACTGGCCTAAACGGCACTGCATAAAGATAGGACTGTGTTTTATGAGGTCTGATTTGGCTACTTAATTTAGGGGTCCTTTTATTAAGTGGCATAAGCAACATAAGCTCCATATATTCCTATGGGTGTCTCTAGCTTTAGCATGGGCTAAAAATGCTAGCGAGCCTATAGCACATCATAATAAACAGGGCCCTAAATATTGGTGCTTCTTTATAGAATTTTTAGTCTGACCCATCAATGTCTAGGCCAAGCCCCCTTTATATTTATTTTTGCTGAAGCATACATGTATAATTAGCACCTGTTCTAAAAAGGCTATTTTTATGTTTCTGCTGGATTCTACTTGTAAATCAGCTTTTTAGATGTGTAAATGGTGCCTAACACTTTAAAAATCACCTCTTCTGGCAAGAGCAGACTGAGAATGGTAGAGCAGCACCAACAATGTGAAGAACAACAAAAGACCATGTGAGAGTAGAAAAGAGAACCAAGAAAAGTGGACAGCTCAGGGGACCATGAGAGGGCAAACTGGGCAGCAGTGCCTTGATTAAGCACTTCCAAAACATAGCAGAACACTGATGGCAAAAAAAAAAAAAAGGTACACAGCTGTAAAAATGCCTTTTTTCTATTTTCATTTCTGGCCTTGTGCTAATGTTGCCATTCTATTTTTTGAAAGTTACTGCAGCAACACTTACCTCTACCTATTCTGGAATGGAATTCAAACATGCGTGCGATAAACACAAACACAGCTAAGTGTTATGCGTGGCTGCTCTGGCCATGCCAAAGACGGCTTCATACATGCAGACAAGCTGTGTGTATAATAGCCATCTACAACCTTAAATAAATTGCTGTCTACAACCTTAAAAAAAACACAAGTCCAGGTGAAAATGTCCAAGTGCTCATCAGGGACATCTTTTTTTTTTTTTGAGTATGGGTGAAGGATGTCCAAGTGTTAGGTGCCTTCACTATGCCTCTATCCATGCAATGGGCAGTTGAAGATGTCCAAAATGTGGATGTTTCTGTGAGAAGGATGTCTGTGCCTTTGATACCCCCTTTATTTATTTAGATTACAAGTAGCAGCAGTGGGATTTGAACCTACCACCTCTGGACTGCAAGACCAATGCTCTAACCACTAGGCCACTCCTCCACTCATGCCACTCCCTTCAGATTTGGCCACCCTGTGGGGGGGAGGGGGAGTTTAGGCCCTCCAAAATGTTTGAAAGAAGGACGTCCATGCCTTCGCTATGCCTCCGCTGACACACACACACACACATCCCCCCCCCCCCCCCCCCCCATGGACCTGCATACTTCTGTGATGGACCTGAGTATGATAGTTGAGGCTGGCAAAAAAAAAGTTTTTAAAATTGTTTTTTTTCAGGGTGGGAGAGGGTTAGTCACTACAGGGGGCGTCAGGGGAGGTCATCCCCGATTTCCTTTGGTGGTCATCTGGTCAGTTCGGGCACCTTTTTGAGTCTTGGTCGTAAGAAAAAATGGACCAAGAAAAGTCGGCCAAGTGCTCATCAGGGACGCCCTTCTTTTTTCCATTATCGCTCGAGGACGCCCATCTGTTAGGCACGCCCCAGTCCCGCCTTTGCTACGCCTCCGACATGCCCCCGGGAACTTTGGTCATCCCCGTGATGGGAAGCAGTTTGGGATGCCCAAAATCGGCTTTCGATTATGCCGATTTGGGCGACCCTGAGAGAAGGACGCCCATCTCCCGATTTGTGTCGAAAGATAGGCGCCCTTCTCTTTCAAAAATAAGCCTGATAGTAAATGAGACACAAAACATGCAAGTGCATTTAAAGGAACTCGTTGCTATTTATATAGTATACCATAACTTGCAGTATACATCTGGTGCACACTGCAAGTTATGGTATACAATATAATTAGTAATAGTAATAGTATTGTCTGTAAAATAACCCCAGCTGATGGCCTGATGCTTCTGGACCATCTCTTAAAAGGTCCAGCAACCTGAAAAAAAATTGTAGTCTCCCACAACCCCCTTAACCTAAAACCCCTATCGTGGACCCCTTAATCAAGACCCCATAACAGTGCACCCAGACCCCTACCTAAAAGGCCCTCCCCAAATTGCTCAAAACATACAGAATCTGAATAGCGAATATAGCAATTTTTGAAACAGCAAAATATCTTTTTTTTTTTTAATTGCCACTTGCTAGATGTTTTTGTACTGTGTACATTTATCTTTTTGGTCCATTTTGAAAAAAAAAAGTCAAAGTGAAAATGCACAAAATCAAACCATTGGTATGTAGGGGGAGCCAGCATTCTTAGTAGACTGGCCATACAGACATCCCAGCAGAGTAGTGAGGTACCCTACAGGGCACTGTAGTGGATTTAACATAAAAGCTCCCAGGTACACATCTCAATGTTACCCCCTTATATTGTATAGTAAACCCTCCGAAACCCACCAAAAACCTACTGTACCCAACTACAATATAACTTATGGCTGCAGGTATCCTATATGTGGATACAGTAGGTTTTGGAGGGTGTTGTGAGGCTGACACTTTCCACCACGTATAACAGAATGGATTATGGGCCTTGGTTCCCTTCTCCTGAGTGAACTGCACCGACCCATTAGGCTATTCCAGGGACCTGATTGCTGCTGTACTAGGACTGATCATAACATCTAAAGCTGCCATAGAAACTGGTATATACTGGGGGTTAGGAGAGGGACAGTGGGGGGGGGGGGTCATTCCTTTATTCTTAAAGTGGTCATCTGGTCATTTAGGGCACTATTTTTCTGGCATAGTTGTTATTAAAACAGGTCTAGCTCAAAACATCTTAGTTTTAATCCTGGATGTTTTAGTTGTGTTCTTTTATGGCAGAAAAACCTCCAAGTGTTAGGAATTCCCAATCCCGCCCTTAATATCTCCCCTTGTGATTTAGACTCACTGCAGATGAACTGCATAGATAAACATCTGCAAAATAGGTTTAGAAAATAACATTTTGGCAAGCAAAATGTATAAATGTTGCTTTATGCCACTTTTTGTTTTTCTCTATTGAGAATGAGCCCCATAGTAACTTATATAACTTTGTTAGTCTATGTGCTTTGAAAATGAGCTTCCACATTTATAGGTGGCAGACTTTAGATATAACCTGGATCTGAGTAAGACTATCCTGGACCAGAGATAAAAAAAAAAAAAAACCTTACAGATATGCTAGAAGGCTTTGGTCTTACATCTATTACCTTACGATACCCATGTAAATGTAAACATTTGCTTTGCTTTGAAGATATAAAGTTCAAAATTTTAAGCCATCCCATCTAAACCTTTTTTTTGTGAATCTCAAAAGGTGTTGAAGGAAGGAGCTGTGACAACTGACCATGGTGAAGGAAGCCATCTGGGTTTAGTTTATTGTCCACATATGATTAAGATCTGTCCAAGTTTTGTTTTTTTTACCTTTTTTCCTTGGTTATACATTCCTTGATTTTCTCAGGGGTCCCACTTCTGTCCAGTCTTGTACTTAAAGTGTTTTGTAAATGCAAATTTAAAAAAATTGAAATTATCAATTCATGTGAATAGTTTTCAAATGCAAATCTAGACTACAGTTGATTTGAGCTTTAGCGCAGGCTATTAAGATTAAATTATGTGTTAAACTGCTTTTCAGTTTCTATTTAAGCAGAGAAGCCAATACATTAAGGTACACTAACATTAGTCATTAGTGCAGGTTAATTAGCTGATGCTAAAGGCTTATTTAATGATATGCAAATGAGTTTTGTATTAAATTATTAGTGCAGGAAAAACTTAGCTAAATCATTCCTAACTTTACATTTTCAAATCAAGCTTGAGAAAACACTATTTTAAAACTGGGGTTCACTTCCATTTTACACTATGTCATTGTCAAGCACTATATAAATAAAATATAGATGTGCCAGCTAAACCCAAATGGGGGAGGGGGAGGGTCCCTTTACTAAAGTGAGATAATGGCTTTTAGCATGTGCTGGTGATTATCATGCGCTAAATGATAAGATGCCCATTATATTTCTATGGGTGTCTTATCATTTAGCACACTAATTGTTCATGCATGCTAAATCTGTAAGGGGGTCTTTTACTAAGCTGTGGTAGTGTTTTTAGCTCATGGTAGAAATCAGCTGGCAGTAAATGCCAAGATGCCCATAGGAATATAATGGGCATCTCGGCGTTTACTGCCAGTTGATTTCTACTGTGAGCTAAAAACATTACTCCCTTAGTGCACCTGAGCAAAAGGACCCCAAAGAGTTTTAAGTCATTGGATTTAGTTGAATTCCAGAGGAAAAATATGTTGCTTTTTTACATGTTGTGGATTTAATATAAAGCCATGAAGATCCTTTGCAGATTTTGTCAGTAACAATCCTATTTCGTTATAAAAAGTTTAAAATATTAAACATAGAGCTAGAGAGCAAAAATATATTAGAAACTGCACATCTGTGAATGCTCTTGCTATATAGTAATGAATAGAGGCCTTTTTAACCATTAAATTCAATTTAAACAAGTGAAAGCTCAAGAGTCCAGGGTGCCTACAGAGATGGTCTACCTTTTAATGCTCTCATCATCATGGGTTTCATAGAAGCTTCAGAAACTAACCACAGTGTAAAAATCTCCTAAATGAAGAAAAAACACTGTAGCAAAAAAAAAAAAAAAACAACAACAACAACAACGGAGGAGTGTATTTAATATAGAAAAAAAATCCCATATCCATAACTATAAATTTCAAAAAACGGGAACAATCTAACAATAAGTCAAGAACGGGTGCATCACATGTGAGTAAAAGGAAACTGTCACTTAGCTCTTCCATTGGACCGAAGTCCAACTTCTTTCATAATCAGACCCAGGAGAGCACCGGCTTCAACCTTTTACTAAAAGGCAGTAAGCCCACCATGGGCTAACCACATGCCAAACTGGCCCAACGTAGGTGCTAGTGGTAGTTCCACCCCCTGCATGTGGCATTTCTGGCACTAGTGGAAATATTCAAAAAATATTTCCACAGGAGGTTACCTGGTGGTAATCGAGCAATGCCACTCACTACCTAGTTACAGATGGGTTAGCGCAGGAGCCCTTACCATCACCTCGATGGGTGGTGGTAAGTGCTCTCTCCCTACATGGCCACACGGTAAGAGCAGTCTTATTGCATGGCCATGTCTTTTTTCAGCCTTTTTACCCTCTGTGGTAAAAAGTGCCTCAGCACGTGGCAGGGCCCTTTTTACCACAGCTTAGTAAAAGGGCCCCTTGATGGTTCCAGTTAAGTGTTCTGATGCTGTGTACTGAGAGTGCTAATTCTACACTTTATTTATTTATTGTTACATTTCTATCCCACATTTTCCCACCTATTTGCAGGCTCAATGTGGCTTACATAGTACCATGAAGGCATATGCAAAGTCCGGTAGAGGAACAAATACAAGGTGATGTTGTGGTCACTAAGGTAGATAAGTTTCAGGTACAATTAGGGTCGAAGATAGGGAAGGTTATAAAGGATCCGGTACGATCTTTGGTGTTGCTGTGTTGCAGAGTTTGGGCCTTTATGTTGGGTCGATGAGGTATGCCTTATTGAACAGGTTGGTTTTTAGTGATTTCCTGAAGTTTAGATGGTCGTAGATTGTTTTCACAGCTTTTGGCAGAGCGTTCCATAGTCGTGTGCTTATATAGGAGAAGCTGGATGCATAGGTTGCTTTGTATTTGAGTCCTTTGCAGTTTGGGTAGTGGAGGTTTAGATATGTTCGTGATGATCCGGTTCTGTTTCTTGTTGGTAGATCAATGAGGTCCGTCATGTATCCTGGGACTTCACTGTAGATAATCTTGTGGACCAGGGTGCAGATTTTGATGGTGATATATTCTTTGATCGGTAGCCAGTGCAGTTTTTCTCTGAGGGGTTTGGCACTATCATATCGTGATTTACCGAATATCAGCCTGGCTGCTGTGTTTTGGGCGGTCTGGAGTTTCTTTATGAGTTGTTCTTTACATCCCGCATAGATTCCGTGGCAGTAGTCTACATGGCTTAGAACCATTGATTGTATTAGGTTACGGAAAATTTCCCTCGGGAAGAAAGGTTTTGCATGTTTAAGTTTCCACTTAATGACATCATGTGCGCCAAGATGCTGTTATAGAAATGGGCACGCCTAAGTGCATCATGCAATGTGTGTAACTTATAGTATTCTAGAAGTTACTTAGTACCTAAGCTGGAAACCCGTGATCCTCCCATTCTGCACACACATGTACACTTTAAAGCACTAAGGGCTCCTTCTACTAAGATGCACTAAATAGTGACCTTAGTGTGCCTTTGCATGGATCTTTCTAGTGTATTAAGGCCACTTTTAGTGCAGCTGGAAAATGGCCAATTTTCTATTTTTTGAATTAATGGCCTTGCACTAATTTTGTCATTAGCACATGGCCATTAACAAAAATTAGCGCGTGAATACTTACACCTATTTTGTAGCCGATAAGCCAGTAATGCAGATGTACTAACTGATTATTGCAGAAACACCCACTCTCCATTCCCAAACCTGTCCCCTTTGTGAAAAAATAAAACATATTTTTTAGTGTGTGGCTTGTGTGCGCACCTTGGAAAATTACATCTCAGTGCATCCTGTGGTAAGTCCTTTTAAGCTATGGTAAGCACATGCTAGTGCTTAACACAGCTTAGTTAAAAGGACTCCTAAGGCACTTATGTGCTGCTTTGTAGAATAGCAGGTAGTACACTTACCTGAATAAGTGGACTTTAGCTTCGATGAATACCTTGAAAACATTATTTATAGAATTGCATTTGAACAAGTATTTAAGGCAACAGTTGATTACAGTGTTATTTTTGAATAGTGGTAAAAACCACTGTGGGTGCAAACTACTTATAAGAGAAAAAATGAAGGACCCTGTTTACTAAGTACGCTATTTGAGCTAGTGTTCTATAAAGAAAAGTAGTAGCCTAGTGGTTAGTGCAGTGGACTTTGATCCTGGGGAACTGAGTTTAATTCCCACTGCATCTCCTTGTGACTCTGGGCAAGTCACTTAACCCTCCATTGCTCCTAGTACAAAATAGGTACCTGAACATATGTAAACCACTTTGAATGTAGTTGCAAAAACCTCAGAAAGGTGGTATATCAAGTCCCATTCCCCCCCCCCCCCCTTATAGAATAGACTTAAACAGGTGCCATAACAAGTGTTGATAGTAGGAACTTTATTATAGAATTAACCTCCTTATGTGTCTTTTAACACACACTAGCAGTATGGTGCTGCGTTAACAGTTAATGCATCTAATTGCTGCTTTAGTTTAGCTTAGGGCCTCTTTTATCGAGCCACGCAAGTGGCTCCCTTGTGGCAATGCCGACGGAGCCCATTCAAAGTAAGTGGACTTTGTCGGCATTACCGCACCGGGATCCACTAGCACAGCTTGATAAGATGCCCTTAGTTTCTTCATATACTGCACTGCAAGCTATATAGCATAATAGAACAGTTTACAACAATACATATTACAGTAGGGAGGAAAAGAAATACAATAATCAAACAAAAAGGTTCAAAGGAAAGAGGATGATCAAGATGGAAAGGGAATGGAACCTCACTGGCAAGAGTGACTCTAGACTGAACCCAAGATGCTATAACGTTCCAGATGTCAAAGTAAATGTAAGTTATAAATGTATCTCGGCTCACTTCACTGCACAACCTGGGTTGAAGGAGATTCCAGTAATGAGGACCTAGATATGAAAAACAAGACTGCCTCATACATTCAAGATGATGTGACAAAGCCGACGGCAGAACTAATTGATTCATATAGTTTGACTGCGTTATTTATGAAGAAAGAGGCAGAACTAAGCATGTCGGACAAATGTAATGGTAAACCTGAGCGGTATGACTTATGTACAAGCAAGAGGATTTTGTATTGAATGTTGTGACTCACAGGCAAACAAGGGAATGTTTGAAGTGCTGGCTTATGTGCTTATACGGTTTATATCCTATAAGACGTGCTGTTGCATTTTGAATAAGTTGCAAACAGTGGATACTGTATTTGGGAATTCCATGATATAATGAATTGCAATAATCAAGTTTGCTTATTATCAAGCTGAAAGCAAGGGTCCTAACAGGAAGAGGTACCGAAGCAGGATTTTAGAGAGCATATCTGATGGAAGGCAAAATACAGTGATTTATTAATAGCAGAGATTTGGAGCTAAAAAGTAAGATGGTAATTTATCATGAAAACAAGTGCTGTAATACAATCATGAAAAGTGAATAGGATTATCATGCAGCATAGCAAAACGTTGGAGACAACGGAGGGCACCAAGAACCCACATGGCCTTGCATTTAGAGGGACTGAGAACAATTTTATGATGGGAAAGTCACAGAGCTATATTAGCAGGAATAGTATTCAGGATTTCCAATTAGTGGGCATGGAATAGGTGGTAACTATGCCTTGTAGTTAATATAGAGGTCATTACTGTGTGTTAAAATGCCAGTGTGAGAGATAACTGGGTCAGTTAGCTACACCTGATGTTTGATTGTGTTTGCTGTGTTTCCTATTTTTTCTTATTGTTAGGGTGTGACTGGCTCAGATGCTTAGAGTCCCTTGGGTTCCCTGACCAAACAACTCCAACCTGATCCACTGCTTTTCCAGCTTTAATCAGACATTCCACCACAGAAGACAGATTGAGCTTCACCAGATGTAGTTACTCAACAGTATCCAGTCTTGCTTCTCTCCAAATCCTGCAGCCTGATCTTCTATCACCCTTCTCAGATGCTACAGGATGGCTAAGTTCACAGAGGGTATGAACTCCCCCCCCCCCCCCCATAAGAAAAAAAAGAAACTATAGGAAAAAGAAATGCAGTCAGGCTTTCAGCCCTACTGCCTCTAGGGTCCAGCTGAGAAACTCTATGCCCCTCCCCCCCAAAGTTGAAAGGGGTCCTGCTTATTTTACAGTTTAAAATCAGTTCAGACTCAGTTCATCAAAAAGAAAAAAAAAAAATAAAACACTTCTAGCACTCGGCTCGCTAGTGCTTAGCACGGCTCAGGACAGCCTCCTCCCATTCAGCATTTCTAATACACACTCCTTCCCCCAGCTGTCAGGGTTGTCAATCAAACATTAATGCAAGCAGTTCAATCTAACAAAACTGGGTAGCACCATGGATCTATTAATGACTTAGCTCTACTTTCATGCCATACTCTACCATGTCCTGGGATTGCTCATGGTTCTACTGGGCACCGGCTTCTATCAAGTCCATTAGTTCAGCCACCTCCTCATCTTTAGCCACCTCTCTTTCTTTCTCCATGGGCTTTGGAACTTCCTTTTCTTGCCCCAGAGGTGCCCGCCCTCCTACTTCCTGTTTCCATGATGCCTTGGCCCTCCAACCCCTACCTGGGGACTCCACTCTCCTTACCTGGACTGTCCTAGGCCTGGGTGGCCTCTCCAGTTCCCCCTTCTGGTAGATGCCTGCATTTGGAAGAGACTCATCCCCCACCTCACCACATGCTTGTGTGCTATCCTGTTTTTGTTTTAATTGTGATCTGTCGAGATCTCTTTTCTGTAATTGGTATGGTGGAATATAAGACAAATAAATAGGAGGTGTGTCAAGATGGCGACAGGATATGTTGCAGTGATTGAGCATTCCTGATGAATTTGAGCTTTACTTTGTTTTATTTTTCTTCCCACACAATGCCCTATAATAATAAGAAGGGGACAGTTAAAACTGTTCTTCCACCTGCAGTGGCGCCATCCCTGTTCCTGCCTATGCTCCAGGGGCGTAGCCACGGGTGGGCCTGGGTGGGCCTAGGCCCACCCAGTTGGGGTTCAGGCCCACCCAGCAGTGGAGAGCTTCAATTTCGGCAGTGGAGGGAGCAGGCTGAGGTCCGATCCTGCTTCTGCCTCCCTCTCTCCCACAGCGCTTCACAGACGCTGCCTACCTACCGCCGCCACGATCTAGCATCTTCCTCCCATCTCAGCACTGCAGCAGCAGAGCAGCGGTAGCAATTCATGCTGCCTCCTGCTTCGTTCTAACCCGGAAGCGTCTCCTCTGCTGCGTCCCGCCCCCATTATTACAACTTCCTGTTTCTTCTGGGGCAGGATGCAGGCGCGCGGCAGAGGAGACACTTCCGGGTTAGAATGAAGCAGGAGGCAGCATGAATTGCTACCGCTGCTCTGCTGCTGCAGTGCTGAGACGGGAGGAAGATGCTAGATCATGTCGGCAGTAGGTAGGCAGCGTCTGTGAAGCGCTGTGGGAGAGAGGGAGGCAGAAGCAGGATCGGACCTCAGCCTGCTAAGGGTGGTGCTGTGCCCCATTAAAGAGATGGAGAGTTGGGGGAGGTCTCCTTAAGATAGATGCTGCATGGGGGGGGGGCATGAGGTGGAGAGGGGCAAGAGAGAGAGAGAGAATTGTGGGACATAGGGTAGAGAGGGGTAAGAAAGGAAAAAAATCTTGCATTGGGAGGGGAGAGGGACAAGAGAGGGAGAAATGTTGGACATAGGGGGGTAGTGGGGAAGGAGAAATGGTAAATGTTGGACTTGGACAGGGGGTGGTGAGGAGGAGAAGATAGATGGTGAAAAATTGGACATGATGGTGGAGGGCAGGAAGAGATGTTGAATGGGGCACAAGGGGGGGAGAGGCAGAAATGTTGGGCATGGCAGTGGAAGGGAGGAAGAGAGAAAATGCTGCATGGGGGGAGGGGGAAGAGACGTGTTGGACCCATGGCACAAGAGAGGGAGAAATGGTAGAAAGTGGGAGAGAGGGAGATATATTGGACCTGGCGGTGAATGAGAGGGAGAGAGAAACACAGGAGCTGGAGAGGGGAGAAAGGAGGAGATGTTGGATTCAGGAGCAGAAGGGTGATAGAGAGGTGCCGGACAGTGGGAGTGAGGGAAGAGAGAGGGAGAAATGTTGGAACATGAGGGAGAGAGCAGGAGGGAAGAGAGAAGGGGCAGAGAGATGTAAGGCTGCAAGAGTGGGGTGGGGAGAAAGAGGGAGCAGATGCTGGGCTAGAAGGGTGGAGGGAAGGAAGATGGGGGAACCATGTGGGAGAGGCCAGGAGGGAGAGGAAGAGGGTGGCAAGGAAATAAATAGTGATTACAGAGGATAGAAATATGGTAATGAAAGGGAATGGAGGGCTGAGGAAGGAGTGAGATGGGGAAATGGAAAAGCTAGTGGGTGAGAGAAAAAGATGAAAATCTGATAGGTAGCTGTAAACTAAAAAGGAGGAGAACAGTGAGAGGGTGAAATTTGAGTTGACAGCAAGGCAGAAAGAAGAAAAAAGAGAGGAAAGAGCTAAAAATAAGAAGTCAATATGTCAGAAGCAGGTGTAGTGAAGGTAAAAGAAGACAAATGGACAGCAGCCGCTCGAAAGAGAATTAGAAGACGACAGACAGGAAAGCAGAAAAGAAACTGCAACCAACATGATGGAAAAATACAATGTCCAGACCACAAAGGTAGAAAAAAGCAATGTATTTTGAATGTTTTAAATGGAATATGTTGGCTTTGGGAAATCTACATAGCAAATGTGTTTGTATCGTGTTCAGGAGAAAGGAAATGCATTTCTGTTTTTATTTCTCCAGTGTTTAAGTACATGCTAAGTTTAACTTTTTGGGGTTCCGAGTTCAATTTTTGTCTAAATATTATTTTTTCTGATACGTGATCCCTTGTTCTGTATTTGGTGAGGGTCTGTTGGTGTGACAGTAATGGCAGGTTGGGAAATCGGAGGGCAGGCAGGGAGGAGAGGGGATCAGGGAGGGGGCCCTAGCATGTCTAACACCAGTTCTGACCCTTGCTGTATAGCTGGTAGGGATCCCAAGCCTCCCCAGCTGAGGTCTTCCTCCAAAGACGGCCAGAACTTCCTTCTACCAAGCTCTGCAGTCGGTGACAGCATGCTTGAGTCACCGACAGCTAAGCACGCATAGGGTGCTGGCATCAGTGGCTTACTGATGTTGCTGCTGCCTGCTAAGTTTGGTAAAAGGGAGTTCTGGCCACCTTGACAGAAAATCTTCAGCTGATAGAGCTTCAGGATCCTTATTAGCTAATGTATTTATATTTTGCAGTAGGGCAGGGCAGAGAAAATATTGTGCCCACCCACTTTGGGCTCAGGCCCATCCAAAATTGGCTGTCTGGCTACGCCACTGCTATGCTCCAACATTCATTGGAATGCTATCTTGCAAAATCCCAACCAGGAAGCTGGTTGGGAGCCCTTCTTTGCGGTGAAAGGAAGACGAGCCTCCGCCCTTTTGGGGCAAGACACTTCATTGTCCCTCCCAGTGGCTAACCCACTTCCTCGTCCAGCAGCAGTGTGTGTTGAGGGTGTGAAGCAGCAGAAGTTGCTGTTGCAGGGGCCAGAGGTAGCGAGGCTTCACCTCTGGTACACATAACTGAGCAGAAGAGCTATGAGGCAGCTGAGAAACATGTTGCTCCCAAAGTGGTGACGTTGGAAACTCTTTGCATGGCCAAACAGAGTTGGACATTACTTTGGGGAAGACTGCTTCAGATACAGCTTCATGTGTGAGTAAAGTCGACAACTGTCTCAAACGGTGGATAAAGTGAGTAAGGAAAGTTTTGATCAAATTCAACAAATGCAACTTGAGGTGAATAATTTTAAAGTTGCTATTTCTAATGTTCTTATGAATCAGAAGTTTATTCATAGGAAGATTGAGCAATTGAAAAATGTTAATAGGAGACTGAACCTAAGAGTATTACATTTTCCAAAGATACTGGGTGTGACCCTGTGGATATTTTAAAAAGTTTCTTCTTGAGAAATGGAAGAGTTTCTTCTGAAGCCATTCCCCCCTTTGAATAAGGTGTATTATGTGCCTGTTTTGTTCACGAATACTACAGAGGTTCAAGCCTTGGAAGACCAAATAGTTGGGACTCAGGTTCAGTGTCTAGTTGGAGAAAATGATTTGAATAACATTTCTGCTATTTTGGAGGCCTCCTTTTCAGACATGAATGATCGTATTAACTTTACTGATAATTTTGTTTTCAAACAGAACCTAAATTCTATAATGAGATTGCATTTTTGAAATTCTGGGTCTTTGTTTTGTGGCCAGCACATTTGGTTTTACCCTGATGTGACAATATCAGTGAATGAGAGAAGAAAATAATTTTTGGTTATGAGGGAATAAACAAAAAACTTTAGGGGCCTCCTTTTTTGTTAGCTTACCCCTATAAGTGTGTTGTGAAACATATGGGTCTGAAGTATGTATTTTTTATACATTACTACTACTACTACTACTATTTAGCATTTCTATAGCGCTACAAGGTGTACGCAGCGCTGCACAAACATACAAGAAAGACAGTCCCTGCTCAAAGAACATTTAAGATCTTTTTTGGACCTAAAGAATTTATCCAGCGGTAAATCATCATGATTAGCTTTGTAATATGTATGGTGGAATTAGTCTTGGTTAGGCCTTTTCCTTAAATTGTATTACTTCTTGTTCTCCTTTAACTTTCTTTCACTACCCCCTCTACTTTTCCTAAGTTGTGGTCTAAGGAAGATGTTTGGATTTCGTAGTTTAAATTTTGTTCTTATTTTTTAGTTTCTTCATTGTATGCCTTATTCATGAGAAATCCTCTTTGTATTTCTAGAACGAGTGGTTTGACATATGATGTATTGTTGAAAATTATAAATTAAAAAAAAGACAAATAACTTCCATTCTGCATTGTTGCTCATCCTTTTAATGGTTAACATGCTTTAGCAATAATTTCTTCTTGTTAACTGCCTAGCTGCCTTTCCCAAAATAATGAAAACTCCTCCAACAGTTAACACTGATGTTTTGAAGATGCCACAGGCAGAGGCAGATTTTGATGTCAGGGGGAGCAGACATTTGTAGTAGGCTGTTTACAGTAGCAGGTCACAATAACATCATTTTTTAAAGTTGAATATTTATTGCCATTTTAGAATTATGTAGGGGGAAAGTCAATCTGTCTCTTGCATAAGAACTGCTTTACAAATGAAAAAATGATATTCCGCTTAACAACAAGCGGTACAGGATATTATGGAGCAGAAACTTCTGTCAAGCCCAACAAATGATATCAGCATGGTATCTTTCATTTAAAGTAAGATTTGAATGTCCATCATAGATTTTAAAAAGCCCAAAACATTAAACAATTAGTAAAATGTTCATATAAATATTTGTGTACAAATAAGTGCAAGCAGTCAAAAGAAAATTTCAGAATATCAACATAAATATAGCCCTTCTCCCATTCATATGGCAATACTAGAGAGTGCAAAATCTGCCCAATGCTGTCAGCATATTGCTAATACTGCATCAGAAACTGCTTTTCAGATCAATTCAACAACATCAATCTTGTGCACTAAACTCTCAAAAGATGCTTCGGATTTCATGCCATTGCCTAAAACAGGTAAACTCTACCTTTGATTTGAAACAACCTGGCAGAAATCCTGCCTCTGTGACTTGACTGCAACAAAATGAAGACATGCATGTAGCCATAGCCCTATGAGCACCACTGGCGCATCTGTCGTTGTTCTTCCTCCGTCCACTTCCCCAAAACAGGAAATTGCATCATGGGGGGTGGATGAGGGAAATTGGCAGAGGTGGCATTGGTGCGCATAGGGCTATGGCCCGGCACAGGGTTTCATTTTGTTCCCCCTGTGCCCCCCCCCCCCCCAGCTATGCCTCTGGCCGCAAATCTACTTCAAAACCTGTGCACATTAGTAAATAGGATCCTTAATGAATATAGAGCAGAAGCAAATAGTTAAGCCCCTTATACTTGTATTTATTCATTTGTTTATGTACCTGTTCACCATTCATGTCTTTTGTAACTGTGTAATCTGACAGACAAGTTACAAACACTCTCTACAATGTTTGACATATTTTTAAAAGATTCAAGTCAACAAACCAGTTTTATTATTAGGATTTATTCACCACCTTTTTGAAGGAATTCACTCAAGGCGGTGTACAATAAGAATAAATCAAACATGAGCAATAGACAATTACAGCAGTAAAATATTCAAATAACAATACAAAGTATGGCATAGCATAAGTTGTAGGTGATCCTTTTTATTGAACTTACAGTACATTTTTGGCTACTAAAATAAAAACAGATCACCTACAACTTGTTTATTGACCAGCATTTCTACAGCTGTATCTCGATTAACATAGCAACCAAACTGTCCCATTGTTAGAAACTCTATTTTCATTACTGTTGCAGTTAAGATTAAGTTAGGACAGCCTTTTGCTGTTCTGACTTTATCTGACACTTACTCAGTTAGCAGGCCAAATATTTCAACTAATCCGGTAAATCTTGTCAACGCCATGATTCCATCCATGAATTGCCTCAGATATGACCCACTCACCTCAAGTTAACTGTGCAGGACCCTCTCCTGTCTGATTAAATCATTCTGAATATCTACCCCACAGTGTATTGATGTCTGGTATAAAATTTGTGAAGAATTACAGTTCTCCTTACTCATCCTCACAGCAATGACTCATGAAAACAGAAAGTAGCTTTATTTATTTATTTTTACTAATTGATTTTTCTTAATGAGACACAGTAGTGAATTGCCAAGAGAAAAGAATGGTGTGGATGTTTGGTTTACAGTTGGAATATGCATGCATGGAAATAATGATAGCAGCAGCAAGTGTGTCAGTTCCTTTGCAATTTTTGCTCCTGAAGTAGGGTGAAATGACAGCTATTTAAACAAACAGAATGACTTGATACATGGCAATCTGTGCATAATGCTTAGATGATAGGGATGATCTCTCATGTCCATTCCAGGTCCTCCCCTTGAACAAATTCTGCACCAGCCTACATATGTATCTACTAACTTTTATTTATGAATATGACACTCAGGCATATGTGGATGGGGCATTTTCAAAGGGACATCCAAGTTAGAATAGGGACGTCCATGTCACATGCATTTTTGAACAGGATACAACCTTTTTGAAAATATGTGAGATGAACATTCATGTGCTAGAAATGTCCAACATGAACATTCATTTACAAACTTAAACATTCAAATTATGAATGAGGGAAAACATTGGACATGCAGGGCCGGTCTTAGGCCAAGGCAACCGAGGCGGCCGCATAGGGCCTTGCGCTTAAGGGGGCCCCGCGCATCGTGCCTCAGTCAGCCTCCTCCGCTCCGGTATTTAAATTTACCTCGATCCGACAGCAGCTGCACACTGTCAGTGAAAGTGCTGTCTGAGTGACGTCTCTCCACGAGCCTTCCTTTCACTTGTTTGTTCCCCCTGTGTCCCGCCCTCGCAAGGAAATGACGTCAGAAGAAGGCGGGGCATTGAGGGAACAAACGAGCGAAGGGAAGGCTCGTGGAGAGACGTCACTCAGACAGTGCTTTTACTGACGGTGTGTAGCTGCTGTCGGAACGAGGTAAATTTAAATACTAAAGATGTTGTTCATCTCATTCTCAGGAAAATGACTGTCTGCAAGGCCTATTAAAAATGAGATCTGAGGGGGGGGGGTTAACAAAAGACCCCTGACTGCATTATTTCCCAACACATTTACCATTCAAGTAGATGAAACAGCTTTAAAAAAAAAGAAGGCAGTGCAGAGGAGCTAATGGGAAACTGCCTCAATATTAGGTATATTATGGAAGGGATTACCCGAAGACCTGGCTCCCACCAGCAGGGAGCAACCAGAAGAAAGACAGGCGGGCAGCAGGGAGTGAATGAAATCTCTGTAAGTGCCTCAAGGAATTAGTGCAGATGAAGAACAGAGGAGACTGCCCCCGGCCCTTGATTAAAGGGGCCATGTTTGCTGTGCTTTGGGGGTGACATGCTGAGCCAGGCTGATCTCCCTTGGCAAAACTTGCCGGAGGAAAAGCTTACACCGGCTAAATGAAAATGTCATCCCCCAAGGGGCCAAGGAACAACTAGAGGAAGAGGGCGGGCAGGTGGACATGAGAGCGGGAGGACGGGGAGAGAGGAGAGCATTGATCGATGGATGGACATGGAGGGGAGGGAGGAGAATTGCTGGATATGGATAGATGGAGGAGGGAAGGGGGGGAGAGAGGAACAAGGATGGACATGGATGGGAGGACAGGGCCCAGGGAGAGAGGATTTACAGATGGTAGACAGAACACATAAGGACACAAGAGAATGGCGGACATGGTGAGAGAAAAAATATCAAATAGAAAGTAGACACTGGGACCAAAGAGAATAGAAAAACTAAATGATCAGAAAACAAAGGTAGAAAAAAGTATTTTATTCAGAATTTATTAATTGGAATATGTCTGCTTTTGGAAATGTGCATCTGTGATATTTTGCATGTAAGTTTCAATTTTTCTAGTATTGCTACATGCTGAGTCTGACTTCTTGAAGTAACTTTCCAGTTCAGTATTTTGCCTTCATATCTGTTGTGTCATGTGTTTTTCATGTGTGATCAAGGTGCAGTATCCTGCTAGCGTGTAGTATTTGGAGCCCTTTTTGTTTCATTTTTTTTTCACGAGGTAGTGTATTGGTGTTTTAGAGCCTGGTGTAATTATAGTTCTGCCTTTCCACGCATAAGGTTGTACCTCGTCCTGTCCTTGGAATTAGTGCTGTTATGGTTTGGTAAGGTTATGAGTGTGTTTTTGCACAAGTTTGTGTATAGTGTTTTGCAGTGGAGAGATTGTGTGTCCGCACCTCTGACTCCCCGGGGTTATGAGAATTGGAACTACTAATTGTAGTGGACTTGAACTGAATAATTTCTGGGGAGGGGAGGTTTCATGATAGCATTGTGCTTATTATTTCAATCAGTTTTTTTATACAAGTTTAGCTTTGTTTGTCTTTATTTGAAATTTCATAAATAAAAAAAAATTCTAAAAATGGAATAATCTTATCAATGGGGTGGAGCTAGGGTAGGGGCGGAGCTAGGGTGGGGTGGGGCTACAGTGGGGGCATGGCTACAGTGGGGCCCCACCAAATTGGTCTGCATAGGGCCCCGCACTTGCTAAGACCGGCCCTGTGGACATGGACATCTGTATAGCAGCATTCTTAGAAAATGGCCACACAAAGCAGAGAGTCAGCCTATTGGTTAGTGTGGTGGATTGTAAACCAAGGAACCTAGGTTCAAATCTCACTCTAACTCTTATTTTTTTTTTTTAATTTTGAGCCCTCCAGGAATAGAAAAATATCTCCTGTACCTGAATGCACACCAGTTCAATAGCTGTCAGGCTTGAAGGTGGCTTATATATTTAGATAGAGTAGATATGTTTCTGTTTCTAGAGGACTCACAATTAAAAAAAAAAGAATTGAAGTAGGATTTGAACCTGGATCCCTTGGTTTACAAAGTAGCCACTAGGCTACACCTCAGACATGCTTCCTACAGTGTTAAGAATGCCTATAATATCTTGTGAGAGAGTGGATGATTTAGGGAAGAACACTCCCTCACTATTGATGTGGTTCAGCCACATTGCAGTAGGTGGTGCTAATCTTCCAAGGCAGAAAAGGTGAAGCTGAGGCTGAGCCAAAGGGGTGGGGCTCAGGCCAGGAGGGTGTTTAATTCCCTGTGCCAGAACAGTTCAGGGAGGCCCCGATACAGAGGTTTCCAGGAGGGAGCTCCATGAGAGGACTCCACTTTAAGCGAAGCTGCAGTACTGTAGGAGAGGATCAGGGAAGCAGTGTGATTCAAGCTTAGCCCTCCAGAGAGTATGCGGGAAGACTATTAAGGTAGGAGGGAATCTTGAATTCTATGCAGAAAGTACTTGTTTTGATGCATGTCCAGAGAGAGCCCAGGAAGAGGTTAATGGACATTGTTGAGCTAGGCTGGGAGCCAGCCCTAGAGAGAGAGAGAGTGCTGACAGTGATATCTGAGGAATCAAAGAGAAAGCAGAGACTGTAATTGTGCTGGACTAAAACCTGCGAAGTTACAGGGGTGCACATGCACATGTTGAGTGAAACAATTAAATATGTTCCCTTTTTTTCTTGCAACTCTGTGTGTCTAACTGAGTTTGTGCCCAATTCAAGCCACACCCTTGACCACATTACCTGAAATTATCTTAGAGCTTGGTATCCCACTTTCAGGGCAGAGGGAGGGGGACAGCAACCAATGAGGGATTAAGGAGGTGTCATGCCTTAATCCCTCCAGTGGACAGCTGCTCAATCAGAGCACCTTTCTGTAATCTGGACATTCTTGAAACAGGTCTAAATAAGGACGCCATTTTTAGACATGGACCTTTCTTTCCCTTTGATATTAGCTGTTGGACGTCCACATTTCAGGCCTTCTCAAGTCCTGCCCACACACACCCAGAATGTGACCCCTTGCTATTTGAACATACTGCAATGTTGGACATCACTATTCTGCCTTCACAAAATTGGAATTTGGATGTTTCAAGCACATGGACATCCATGTTGGCCTTTGGAGACATCTATATACTTTTGTCTCTTTATATTGAATTAGCCAGAATATAAGGCTAATTCAAATTACATATGCCATCTAGCAGTTGATCCAATGGTGATCAATTGGAAGTGACATCATTTTTTGTTCTCCTGAATATTTTTAAAAATAGAACTGCTGACTAAAAACCCTCCTACCCCATATTTGTTTCTTAAAGACCTATCCATCTTGTGCACTTGAATTTCTCCTACGTGTCCATAAAAATCTTGCCACAGTGATATTTGGATTTTTTTTGCACACCACTGTGATCTTACAGGCTAAGAAGTATATCAAATTCTGAATAAATTAAACTAAACTAAACTATGGGCTACCTGGTTTCCTTATCAATTTACCAGACAAATCTGTATATAAACATTACAATAATCAAATGAACAAATAATAATCACTTGTACCACTACCCTAAATAAATCCTCACTCAAAATCTGCTGCATCTTTAGATTGTTATAAACTTGTCTTATCCCCTTCTTAACCGAGCACTCACCAATACCATTATTTTCCACACTAATCTACTCAAGACAAAACATGTATGTAGTTCTCTCATACATGTGGCCAGCACATCCCATTGTCCACCACCACCCCATCAGCAGGCAAAATAAGCTGAATATCAACCACATAAGCATAAAACCTTGCCACCGTTTAATTCTTTAAAGTTTGATGTAAGCCACACTGAACCCACACTTGTTTGGGATAAGGTAAGGTAAAAACGCTATCAATAAATAAAATGAAAATCCAAAATGCTTCACCATTACGCCATTTTTGCTGTGTTAAGGGCACGTTAACACCTAAAATAACTTAGTATAAGGACCTCTTCATTTGCTTAGTTATCTGGGTACCAGTCGGAATATCGACCAGCATCCGGATGACTGCAAGTGGCTGCACGTGATCTTGATGCTGAATGCTGGTGTCCAGATTAGTTCCAGCATTGAATATCCAGGTCTAATTCAGCCTACAGTTATATAGTAACATACTAAGGGCTCTGTTTACTAAGGTGTTTTAGTGTTTTTAGCACGCCTACACTTGGCGTGCTCACTAACTGTGTAGGCACCTATAGGGATATTGTAGGCATGGTTAACGCGTGCACATGGTTAACGTGTGTTAAAAACATTAATGCGCCTATAACGCTGCGTAGTATACAGGGCCCTAAAATAGTAAGTGATGGCACATAAAGACCTGAATGGTCCATCCAGTCTGGCCAACAGTCACATTCATTAACAGTTCTAGAATAAATCAACAATGAATGTGACATTATATAATTGATCATGGTCTAGTTGTCAACACCTTTAAAATTGATGACAGCTACAGGCTAAATATCAGGGATAAGTGTCAGGATTAGGACATTTATCACAGAATATGTAGGTGAGGAGAAATCATGAAATAGAGAGAAGCATGAAAACAAAGGTTTCATGGTCACACAACACGACCAAGACAAGTTGCTAGATACATTTATCAAGCTGTGCCAGGCTCAATAGGTCTCTCCAAAAGATTAAAAAAAGAGAGGCAATTGCACCACAAGAAATGCAGACAAAAAAAAAAGTGCACACAAAGGTCTATAAATTTGTTGGGTAGGTGTGCTTTTTGATATATGTATAGTCGCTAATCACTTAGGGGTTCTTCCTGTGGTAACAAATATAGTAAATAGTAACATAGTGGATGACGACAGAGAAAGACCTGTACGGTCCATCCAGTCTGCCCAAGATAAACTCATATGTGCTACTTTATGTGTATACCTGACCTTGATTTGCATCTGCCATTTTCAGGGCACAGACTGGAGAAGTCTGCCCCGCCTCTCACCACCGGCTCTGCCACCCAATCTCCGCTAAGTTTCTAAGGATCCATTCCTTCTGAACAGGATTCCTTTATGTTTATCTGACACATTTTTGAATTCTGTTACCATTTTCATCTCCACCACCTCTCGCGGGAGGGCATTCCAAGTATCCGCTACTTCGTGAAAATATACTTCCTGACATTTTTCTTGAGTCTGCCCCCTTTCAATCTCATTTCATATCCTCTAGTTCTACCGCCTTCCCATTTACGGAAAAGGTTCGTTTGCGGATTAATACTTTTCAAATATTTGAACGTCTGTATCATATCACCCCTGTTTCTCCTTTCCTCCAGTGTATACATGTTCAGGTCAGCAAGTCTCTCCTCATACGTCTTGTAACACAAATCCCATACCATTTTTGTAGCTTTTCTTTACACCGCTTCAATTCTTTTTACATCCTTAGCAAGATACGGCCTCAAAAACTGAACACAATGCTCTAGGTGGGGCCTCACCAATGACTTATACAGGGGCATCAACACCTCCTTTCTTCTGGTGGTCACACCTCTCTCTATACAGCCTAGCAACCTTCTAAGTACATAAGTACATAAGTAATGCCACACTGGGAAAAGACCAAGGGTCCATCGAGCCCAGCATCCTGTCCATGACCGGCCAATCCAGGCACCTGTCAAGCTTCCCAAATGTACAAACATTCTATACATGTTATTCCTGGAATTGTGGATTTTTCCCAAGTCCATTTAGTAGCGGTTTATGGACTTGTCCTTTAGGCAACTGTCTAACCCCTTTTTTAAACTCTGCCAAGCTAACCGCCTTCACCACGTTCTCCGGCAACGAATTCCAGAGTTTAATTACACATTGGGTGAAGAAACATTTTCTCCGATTTGTTTTAAATTTACTACACTGTAGTTTCATCGCATGCCCCCTAGTCCTAGTATTTTTGGAAAGCGTGAACAGACGCTTCACATCCACCTGTTCCACTCCACTCATTATTTTATATACCTCTATCATGTCTCCCCTCAGCCGTCTCTTCTCCAAGCTGAAAAGCCCTAGCCTCCTTAGTCTTTCTTCATAGGGAAGTCGTCCCATCTCCGCTATCATTTTAGTCGCCCTTCGCTGCACCTTTTCCAATTCCACTATATCTTTCTTGAGATGCGGCGACCAGAATTGAACACAATACTGAAGGTGCTGTTTTCCATACCTTTCCTAATAATACCCAACATTCTATTCGCTTTCCGAGCCGCAGCAGCACACTGAGCAGAAGGTTTATGTGTATTATCGACGACGACACCCAGATCCCTGTCTTGGTCCGTAACTCCTAACGTGGAACCTTGCATGACGTAGCTATAATTCAGGTTCTTTTTTCCCACATGCATCACCTTGCACTTGCTAAAAAAAACGTTCAAGTGCAAAACACACAAAATCAAGCCATTGGAATGTAGAAGGAGCCAGCATTTCTAGCAGACTGGACCCCCAAATATACCAGGAAAGCAATATGGCACCTAGGGGGCACTGCAGTGGACTTCATAAAATGCTCCCAGGTACACATCTCACCACTGCTCCCTTATCTTGTCTGCTGAGCCTGCCAAAACCCACTCAAAACCCACTACCTCCAAATGTACACCACCTTACGGGTGAAGGGGACACCTACATGTGGGTACAGTGGGTTTCTGGTGAGTTTTGGAGGGCTCACAGTTTCCTCCACAAGTGTAACAGGTAGGGGGAAGTATGGGTCTGGGTCCACCTGTCTGTAGTGGACCCAGGCCCACCACTAGACTACTCCAGGGACCTGCATGCTGTTCTAATGGAACTGAGTATAACATCTGAGGCTGGCAAGTAATGTTTTAAATCACCTTTATGGGGGGTGGGGGGTGGGACAGGGTTAGTGACCACTGAGAGAGTAAGAAGAGGTCATCCCTGATTCCCTCCAGTGGTCATCTGGTCATTTAAGGCACCATGTTGTGCCTTATTAGTTATAAAAACAGGTCTAGCTCAAAACATCTTAGTTTTTGTCCTGGACGGTTTTATTTTGCCCCATTATAGCTGAAGAATGTCCAAGTGTTAGGAACGCCCAGATCCCACCCTTAACATGCCCCTGAGAAGCCCCCTTTTGACTTGAATGCACTTCTGGTGGACTTCATAGAAAAACATCTAAAAATTGATTTTGAAAATACCAATTTGTACATTTTTGTGAGAATAACGTCCAAATGCAGATTTATGCCAGTTTTTGTACGTTTTTCTCTTTTGAAAAGGAGCTCCATAGTAACGTAGTAGATGACAGCAGATAAAAAAATCTGTATGGTTCATCGAGTCTGCCCAACAAGGTAAACTCATTACATATGGTATGTGATACTTAATATGTATACCTGATCTTGATTTGTCCTTGCTATTTTCAGGGCATAGACCATAGACGTCTGTCCAGCATTGTCCTTGCTCTAACATTTCTGAAGTTGTCGAAGCCCCTGAAAAGCTCCATTCCAGCCCACCCAAGTCCATTCAGTCATGATCAGGGCATAGACTGTAGAAGTCTCCCCAGCACTTTCCTTGTTCTCCAACTTCTAAAGCTGAAACTGTCCAGCCATGATCAAAGCACAGACCAGAGAAGTCTGCCCAGTACTGGCTTTGTTTTCCAATTACTGGTCTTGCTACCTAATCTTTGCTAAGCTGATTTGGATCCATTCCTTCTAAACAGGATTCCTTTTATGACTTGTTTATCCCATGTATTTTTGAATTCCGTTACCATTTGCATCTTCACCACCTCTCATGGGAGGGTAATCCAGTGTCCTACCACCCTCTCAGTGAAAAAATACTTCCTGACATTATTCCTGATTCGGCCCCCTCAATTCATGCCCTCTAGTTCTACCACCCTCCCACAGAAGGTCTTTTCCTTAGAGTTTTGAACCTATGTGGCCAGGCTAAGGATAGGCCTGGGTTAGAGAAAAACTGTCCTTAATCTGTTGGAGTTGGGCAAGAAGCTAACCCTGGGAGGACTCTTCACTGACTTTATAAGCACAAGGCAGCCTACTTATGCATTAAACAGGTTTCAGTATATTTTGATTTAAGAAATAGGAGTTATTTTTTTTAATTCCATACCTAGTCTGGTGGTTCTGGGAGGGCTCAGTGCTCAACCCTCACTTGCACTATCACACCCATATTAACAGTAAAATAATCCATCTTAACCCTCCTAAGTGTTTTATACAGGTCCCAGCTGAATATCGGCTAGGAACTGCACAAGAGCCAGTGACCAGTACATGTCCAGTCATAACCAGATATTCAAAGCAGTGCCTGGACATTGCTTGGCACTGAATATCCAGGTTAATTTAGCTGGCAACTATCAGCACTTTAAAAAAAAAAAAAAAAAACACTGATCACTGCTAGATGAATATTTATTGGAGAAAAAATATATTTACGTAGCCAATGTTTGTCCACTGCTATTCAAATACCTATATGGTTATATAATAAACAGAAGTAGGAATTTTCTAATCACATGATTTAAGCCATGTAGGAACCAGTACATCTTATGATGCCTTCACCACTCTTTTCTCCAATTGCAAACTATTTGGAGGGAGGCAGTCATAGACCAGGCCCAGCTCCAGATTCTCCTTGGCAGTCATGGAACTGACCAGGCTGTTTCTCAACTGTTGATTTTTGCAGCAGAGTGTACCCTTTGGCGGAGAAACAGAAGGAGAAAGCTTTTAGCCCACACATTGTACTGTTTTACACATCCCAATAAACCTTGGTTGCTTGCCAGCTGTTTCAATGGCAGGTGAGTGCTTCATTTTTTAAACTTCTGACATATTTCCAGATTACTCCTGACAAAATGGAGTGAAAAGGTAATAGTCCCTTGGTTTGGAATGGAAAGATGACGACTGTTGCTCAGGTGATTGAATCCAAAACCTGTTATCTGTCTCAGTAGGCAAGAGGGGAAGTGGGAACAAATGACAGAGGAATAAAGAATCTCTCTCCTTTATTAGACTAGATGACAATAGCCTATGCTTTATTTTCATCTCCTCTTCAGTTGAAGGCACTCGATTGTTTTAACATCCCATGATTGTATTGAGTTGATCCTGCCATAAGATTCATTCTGCCTGGTAACTTTTGATTATATAGTAAGGCATTGCCTATTTCTATGATTTCTTCATTTTATTTTTTTATATTTTTAATGTACAGAACTGAGGGGATGTAGGGTACATTCCTTAACACTTCAAAGAGAGATATTTAGACATCTCTTCTTAGAGATGATGTGTCAGTTTGCACTGTGAAAAGGATAGAAAAAGGAACTACAGTATCTCACACAATGTCTATGTTTTAGGTGTTGATTACATTTGCATTTTCATTTAGTCAGGGATGGAAATGTTGTAGGAAAAGCTTGTGCCCATTAATTTGCTCAATAGCAGGCACAGTATGTTACAATGATTCCTACCTTCTTTGAGGTAGGTTCTATTTAATGTTGCTTATGACTAGTTCTGGTGTGTTCTAACAATTCTTATATCCAGTCACAAACTTTCTGTATATTTCTTTATTCCACGATGAGCAAATATCAATGCGATAGGTTAGGAACATAAGTATAGCCATACTGGGTCATACCAGTGGTCCATCTAGCCCAGTATCCTGCTTCCAGCAGTGGCCAATTCAGGTCACAAGTAACTGACAGAATCCCAAATAGTAGCAATATTTATGCTACTGATCCCAGGGACAAGCAGTGGCTTTTCCCAAGTCGATCTCAGTAGCAGACTATGGACTTTTTCTCCAGGTAGTTGTCCAAACCTTTTTTTTTTTTTAAACCTCCAAATACATTAACCACAGAGATTACATCCTCTGGCAATGAGTTCCAGAGTTTAACTATTTGTTGAGTGAAAAAATATTTCCTGCTTTTCATTTTAAAGGTAGTACTAGATGCACTAAAAAGAGGTTCTTTCATAATTTTAGGGCCCACACATTAAAAAAGAAATTTTATAAACTAAGTGGCAACATTTACCTGCATGTTATATGCTTAAATGTTTGGAATACTAGCAAATACAAATGTATTTACATAGTATTCCACCTAAGCATTATTTTGTAAATATGCAACTATCTTGCATAGCACTAGTTGCAGGGGGAATGCACACAAGGGAGGATCATGGGTAGGATATAGGCAGGACTCCCACTTACACACGTAACTTACAAAATACTGTTGCATGGTAGTTGCAAATGAAAGCTTATGATGCCAGGTTTTCACACTGTTTTCCAATCTAATTGTAAGTCCAAAGAAGAAACAGCAGGGAACTAAGAATTAAAAAGAAAAGAAAAAGAAGTAGAAAGGAGAATCCAAGATTGTACTGGAGGCGTGAGATACTTATGTCAGATTCACATGCACGTTTTTTTCTCTGGTTTTTAAAATATGTATTGTTGGGGCACTAGTGAGCTGCAAAGGATGGTGGCAACTTGATTCCAGGGCTCATCCTACCAGCATCTAAATGTGATGTACGTGGTCAGAGGAAAGCAGCTCTACTTGCCTAATTGCAGGACCATCAATACATTACAGGGACTTGCTGGCTCTGTGCGATGTCCCTAAAGGCCAGTAGAGTGCCTGAGTGAGAAAGCAGCAGGATGTTTGTCTTAAGGTACTGCTGAGTAGACTGCCAATCCAGGATAACAGTTTAGCATTGAGGGTTGCATAAAGAAGGCATAACAGTAGAAGCACAATGGCACAGCTCATCTGGGACCTTCGTATTTGGCTGAAGCTATGATACATGGAGGAATTGCAATGCGGCTGAATGCATGCGGAAAGAGGGGTAACGAGAATGAACATTTTTATTTAAGGCCCTACATTTCTGACAAGTCCTGGGTGAGTTCCTCCTTTGCACTGTGGGCACCTATGCACATAGACCCTCTGTTGTGAATCAAGGAGAGAAAGGCAGATGCAGGGCAGAGTGGCTTGAAAACATTGAGACTGAAGCCAAAGATTGATCAAACTAGTACCGCTATTTCTGGATATACTGTATGCCATGAGCTCTTAGTGGCAAATCATATAGTGATGTGATAAGAAGCTAGCCTAAGCTTATTCTACCCAATAGTCAAAGTGATTTCAGCGGGTAGGTGAAACTCCAGCCTGCTTAAATCACCTGTGGCTACCTAACCCCCAGTATTCAGTGGCACTAAAGGGGGCAGTGCCACTGAATGTCATCTCTGACTACCCATGTTAAAGTGGCTAAATAGGAGGCGGTAAGGGATCCTGCAATAAATGGACGCACAGCAAGTTCTTAAGTACCGCACGGCCATTTGCTGCCTCCTTTTACAATATTCCTTTTACCCGCTGTGGTAAAAGGTGTCCTTAGCGCACAGCATTCCCACTTGCCAGTGCTACTGCAGACCACCTTTTACTGCCGCTTGGTAAAAGGGCCCCTATGTAGAACTATTTTAACTATTTGTTATTTGCTCTTGTTTTCCGGGCAAACACTTGATTTATTTTTTCTCCTCTCCTTTATTAAAAGCAAGGATGCTACTTTTACAGTCATAATTATCTGCTATTTTACAGGCCATTCTTTGAGGTCACTGTTTTTGTATTAATTTGCATATGAAGAGCCAAGGCTGTTCCTGAACAGATTTCCAATGAAGATCAAGACAGGAAATAGATATTGAAAAATCCTAATATCAAAATTATTATAGAAACATAATGGAAACCAAAAACAAAAATTAAGAAACCACATAAAAACAAACAAACAAAAAAGCCCCAAACATCAAATGTTCTATTTTGTTCTAATACCTTACTGAAATATTTATGTTTAAACAATTTTATTGAACAAACAAAGGCAATGCAACAAAAGTAACAGCTGTTTTGGATAAATGAGACAGATCATCAAAGTAATCAACATGCTGTACAACCTGACAAACAAGAATACCCACTCTCTCCCCCCTACCCTTCCAACCCGATTCACAAATGTTACCAAAGCTGCCACTGAGGGTCTGTACTCTTATGACCCTCAGTACCAAAATCCTAAACAAAATAGAAACACCCCACCCCTCCCCCTTATGAAGAAAAACAAAACAATATACACAGACAATAGCTGGACAAAACACATGCTTATAAAGTATTAATGATCAAGCCTTGACCCTGTGGGTTAAGAGTTTGCAAGTAAGGCTTCCAGACTAACAAAAATGGCTTTTTATGTTTAGGTGATCCCTTTGCATCTCTAGCTTCCCAGGTGACCAATAAATGGAATTAGTTTCTCCAATGCCAAAAATTTGGAGGTTCATGAGAAATCCAATATTGAGAATGCATTAACACGCCACCAAACACATCTTGCAAAATAACACAGTGTAGCCCTTGTGCCAACCTCTGTAAGTCACCAACTTATCCAATAAGAACTGTTCTACTGTACCCGATACCCCACCCGAAATGAAATATTTAATACATAAGAAAGAAAAATACTGTTGTATGCATCTCATAGATCTAAACTGAATACTGAACAAACAAGCATAAATAATTTGTCTTTTTCATCTTACATTTGTCTAAACATTAAACATAAAAATAATGTACCACTGTGTATTTCCACAAAGTTGTATTCCATCCAAATATTGGCCATCTGCTTCCACCCACTAATTTAATAAATTGCAGCTATTTTACCACAGAAAAAAAGGGCTTCCTGAGTTACTCATAGGCCAATTTCTGCACAGTTTGGAGGGGCGAAAAAAAAATAAAGCAGAGGAATAAATCTCTGCAATGCAGAGACAAATACATCCCACACTGGTCAATACTGTACGCATTGGCTTCTTTTGTTCCTTTTTTTTTTGCAGTATAATTTAAAAAATGGCACAAAACAAATACCATACTGTTCAAACAAATTGGTAGAGCAAAAGAGCAACACTAGCATAATGTGAGAAAAACCTTTGCTTAATATGTCTGGGAAAAATCAAAAATCATTATAAAGAGGAGAAAAGAACCTCAGAAATATTTGTTTTTCTAGAGTTAAAAACTCACAGCAGTACTCATTTCAGTCTCTTGTCCTCAAAAACTCCTTTTTCCCTCAGTAGTATTAAAGAATCTTTTAAATTTTGATATACTCCTTTTAAAAAGATCCGCTGTCATTGTTCAATGTTATTTTTCACAAATGTATTCTGAATCTCTTTCTTTAATAGAAACATAGAAACATGACGGCAGATAAGGGCCAAATGGCCCATCCTGTCTGCCCTTCCACAGTAACAACTAACTCCTTTTCCTAAAGATCCTTCACTTCTTATGTTCACTGTATCTGAAGGAACCACCCCTGAAGCAGCATGAGTTCAAGGTTACCAAATCAAAAACTATAATTCCTAAAGGGGTCCTTTTACCAAGCTGCGCTAAAAAGTGGCCAGCACTGGTGCCAGCACATGGGTTTTCCACATTCTGTGGCCACTTTTAGTGTGGCAATTAAATGGCTGCCATGTCACAGTTTTTGTAATGGCCACGTGCTAATTTCTCCATTAGCATGTGGCCATTATTGCAGGAGCCCTTACCGCCACTTATTTAGGAGGGGATAAGGGCTATTGTGTTACTCCTGCGTTAATCGGTTAGCACATGGTAATGTGCCCACACTACCTGATTAGCGCAGGTATGCCTACTCCATGCCCATGGGCACACCTCCCATGCTAGAAAATAAAACATATTTTCCAGTGCAGGATTAGTGCACATTGAGCAGTAAGGGGTCCTTTTACAAAGCCGCAGTAAAAAGTGGCCTGCGGTGGTGTGGGTGCATCTTTTTGGCACGCGATGGGCCACATTTTTTTAATGGGCCGGGAAATTGTTGTGCGCAAAAATTAAAACTAGCGTGCGCCTATTTATGGCCTAAGCCCTTACTGCCAGTCACTGACCTAACAGTAAGGACTCACATATACCTGCGTAGTAACTATGCAGTGCACGCTGGGAAGAATAATCTCTATCTGGCATTGATCTTCTTCAACTGGGTGCTGATTTAGCATTTGCTTATTGAGATCCAGGATAATTAGCATAAGATTATCATTATACAAGACAGGGACCTTCAATTTGACAGCCTGAGAATAGCTAAGGCCTGCTAGTGATATAATGCCTTGAAGACCACTAGCCTGGGGTATCGTGCACTTTGCATTCTTTCAGAAGGAGCCCTGTGAGCCTGCTGTAGCTTGAATGGCCTCTCACAATTTAAGCCCAGCAGACATGACAAGAGGTCTTCAAGATATTCAATTACAATAACTAATTCAACTCCCTCCAGTAGCCCTAGCATCTGAAAATTAGTTTGCCAACTCTGGTTGTTGAGATCTTTGATTTCCCATTGTAGCATTGAGATGGATTTTGCAATGCAATTTGCCAACTTAGGGCTCCTTTTACTAAGCAGTAGTAAACGCAATGTGGGCTTAACACTTGCTATATAAGAAGTATCGGTGGGCTTCCATAGTTGCCCTGCGGTACTTCCCACCCCTAGTGCGCTGTCATTTCCGGCGCTATAAAAATGTATTTTTTTTTGTAGCACTGGAGTGTACCCAGCAGTAATCGGGCAGTGCTGGGTGCTGACCGGTTACTGCTGGGTTAGCGCAGGAGCCCTTACTGCCACCTCAATGGGTGGAGGTAAGGGATCTCCCCAAAATAGCCACGCGGCAAGTGCTTTACTTACTACATGGCCATTACAACTGTGGTAAAAGGTGGCCCTTAAGTTGCTCTTTATCATTGCTCACTGTAAGAGTTGACAACTGTTGTTTCATAGCGATAGTTGTTCTTTAAGTTCTGAGATGGTTTATTTATTGTCCTTAGTGAGATAATTAACCTATAAGAGTTAAGGTATGCATTATTATGTCTTATTTGTTTCACATCATTTTGCAGGGATATGGAGGTTCCTTTTTACAGCATTTTACTCCCTGGCTGGAGGTCATGGTAAACAAAATTTGCTGTGAAAAATTAATAGGTGACGGATTGATTCAGAAATAAATAGCAGGGGTATGGGAGAATAAAGCTTTAAACAGTTTTCTTTCGCAGTGCTCACTAGCACCCCTTGTGCAGGTTAGAAAATAGGACCCTTGGAGGCAATACTATAAACTGGTACCAATATATAGGCGTTAAATAGAGTAAGCTTAGCACTAATTCTATAATAGCACTTAGGTGAGGCTAAGCCATTATAGAATCCTAGAACAAAGCTGCTTTGGCGAGCCAAAATTTAGGTGTGCTCACTTTTGACAGGTCAATGGCTGCTGGTGTAAGTCGGCATGCCTAAATGCACCATACAATGCATGCAAATGATAGTATTCTATAAGTTGTGACACACCCTTGGCCCACCCATGCTCAACCCATATGGATATCTCCTCATAGTTATGTGCTAAGGGTAGATTCTATATATCACGCCTCGATTTCTGCGCAGAAATCAAAGCATATTCTATAAAATATGCTTTAATTTAGGTGTATGCTACAGAATACACCGAGTGTTGCTATGCATAACTAAATTTAGTCACGGTCAATTACACCAACTAAAACCTGGTATAAATCTCAATGTGCAACATGCATAGATTTTAGAAATGCCCATGATCTGCCCATTCCACTCCCATAACTATGCCCACTTTTCAACTTAGAATTTGCGCACACTACTTTACAGAATACGCTTAGTAGGTTGTGTACATATATCTTAATGCCAATTAGTGCTGATAATTGCTAATTGACATCCAATTAACAGTGCTGATTAGCTAGTTAGCCAATTAAGTTACGTACATTGTTATAGAGTACATTTCAATTTCCGTTCAGAAATTAAGACGCCATATATAGAATCCTGGGGTAAGTTTGTTTGTTACATTTGTACCCCATGCTTTCCCACTCATGGCAGGCTCAATGCGGCTTACAGGGGGCAATGGAGGGTTAAGTGACTTGCCCAGAGTCACAAGGAGCTGCCTGTGCCTGAAGTGGGAATCAAACTCAGTTCCTCAGTTCCCCAGAACCAAAGTCCACCACCCTAACCACTAGGCCACTCCTCCACTCCACTCCACTACTCCTCCAAGTGACTTGCTGTATACTTTATAGAAGAGTGCCTAGCACTTACATGTCTAAATGCCAATTATTGGTATCTGATGCACATAAGTGCTAGCATTCCATAAACTGGTGCATCTCAACCCAGTCCTTGGGGCACACCCTAGTCAGGTTGTCAGGATATCCACAATGAATATGCATAAGATAGATTTGCATACCAAGGAAGCAGTGCATACAAAGCTATCTCATGCAGATTCATTGAGGATCTCCTGAAAACCAGACTAGAGTTGTGTGTCTAGAATAGAAACTAGCAAGTTCTAGGTGCCAAGTTATGGGATGGGCTGTGTGTTTTCTAACCATATTTTCAAGGCTCAGCACACTGATATCCTAACATTATTCAAATATCTGAAAACACTTTTGGAAGCTTAGAAACTCCTCAGATCAGCAGAGATAGTATTGGTGTTATTTAACAGCTTACAAAACAAAATTGTCCTCAATGCCAGTGCTAAAGGACTTATACAATAGAAGTACTTTCAGTAAGCGCCAAGTGGTAAAACCATTTAAAAGATCCATGCCTCTTCATTCTGAATTTTCTTCACCTCTGTATTTGTAGATACTGAGGAAGTATAAAGCTCTTATCCTTGACTGCTATCAATTTATGGGGCAGTTCTTCTTCCAACTAAGAAAACAAATTGCAACCTAATTATATTTCTACATTTACATGAATGTGAAAATATTTGTCCATTGCATTTCTATATAATTTCCAGATACTTGACATATGTTAGAATATCAAAGTACTGAGCCTTGAAAATACAGCTAGTAAACGCATATATAATTCATTTTCATTTGGTTTCAGCAAAACAGACATACTAAAGGACGTTTTTGCGATGCTGCAGTAGATCTTCAGCGGCATTGGCATATGCCAATCTGGCACTACTTTTTACCCACCTTGGGAGCCAGCAGTAGTGCCACTCCCACCACACACCATTTCCAGCATGGTGGAAATTATTTTTGTTGTGTGCCGGGGGCTTATCTGCCGGGTTAGCGTGCGAGCCCTTACCGTCTCCAAAATAGGTGGCGGTAAGGGTTTCTTCTGGAAATGGCCATGTGGCAAGTGTGCACTTACCACAAAGTCCTTTCCTTTCTTTTGCCTTTTACCCACTATGGTAAAAGGGCCTCGGAGCATGGCAAATCCATGCATCGACTCTACCACAGGGACTCTTTTACCACAACTTGGTCAAAGGGGCCCTAAGATTTATCTCCTAGTCTATAATTGAATAATCAAAAGAGAGATAATTTGCTGAGTTAATGGCAATAATTATTCCACTAGGTCATTGAAAGAAATAGTTGTTTTTTTTTTTAAATGAATACTTAAATGTATATGGTAAATGAAATTAAATACCTATGTACTATATAGACTCTTCGGCATAAAGAGTTAAATTATAATACATTTCTGTTTTCCATTTTAATTTTTGTTCTTAGTTTGACAGGATGTTCTGAAGCTTACAGACACAGAAGAAATCTGTACTTCTGCATATATTTACAGAAGTACTCTCTGACAGGTGCTCGTTCCCTGCAGATACTTAATGTAAATCACCATATTTCATGTATTTGCATTTTCTTTCCCCCAAAGCTGAGGTCTTTTAAAGATGGAGAAGTAGGGCATTAGGAAAAATACTAGATACCAAGCAATTATCTCTGGTCTAGAAAATTAAAATGACTCTGGGTGGTGCATAATTTTTTGCATACCTGCTTCCCGGTTAAGCAGAATTTAAAATTTTCTTCCCATTTTTTTTGTTTGCATTTAAATTCTTTATACTGGCAGTATTAAGTTGAAATACAAGAATTAAACTAAATTCCAAATCTCCTAAGCAAAACAAAATTAAAAAAAAAAATAAACATAGATTATGACTTCTCAAAAAGACCACCCAAATGGGAAGAATCCTTACAAAATAAATCCCCATACCAACAATGTGAGAAGAGAAATTTAAAAAAAAGTAAGAAAGCAAAGCAAATTATTAAACAGAGCCTATTCATAAATATCCAATAATCTATGAATCATATTTCTAAATAGCTTGCTAGTATTGCAAACCCCCAATTCACTTGGATCTTGAACAGCAGCATTCCTTTTTTTTTATTCTTGCAGAATTACCTTAATTTTGAGGGCTCATAAAGAACATACGTAGGAGAAGCCCTTTTTCCCGCAGCTTAGTAAAAGGACCCTATAGTAACCTTTGGAACTTTGCAAGTGTAAGTGCTTTGAAAATGAGCACCATAGTGTATCAAGATTTTCAGAAAGCTTATGGCAAAGCCCCCCATGAGACATTCCTGATACGTTTAAAAAGCCATGGCATGGGAGGCAATGTTCTGTTATTGATTGGGAACTGGTTAATTGATAGAAAGCAGAGGTTAGGGTTAAATGGTCATTTCTCTCAATGGAGGAAGGTGAATAGTGGAGTGCCCCAGGGTTCTGTACTGGTGCCATTTAACATATTTATACATGATCTGGAAATGGGAATGATGGGTGAAATGATTAAAATTGCAGATAACACAAAACTATTCAAAGTTGTTAAAACACATGTGGACTGTGAAAAATTGCCGGAAGACCTTAGGAAATTGGAAAACTGGGCATCCACATGGCAGATTAAATTTAATGTGGATAAATGCATAGTGATGCACATTGGGAAGAATAATCCAAATCATAATTACTTGATGCTAGGTTCCACTTTAGGAGTCATCACCCAAGGAAAAGATCTAGGTGTCATCGTAGACAATATGCTGAAGTCTTTTTAGTGGGCAGTGGCAGCCAAAAAAAGAAACAAAATGCTAAGAATTATTAGGAAATGGATATAAATATGACAGAAAATATTATAGTGCCTCTGTGTTGCTCTATGAATAAGGGGTTGGAACTCCTCTCAGTTTAGGGTTCTTTAGCTTGGAAAAGAGACAGCTGAGGGAGGATATGATAGAGGTCTACAAAATCCTGAGTGGAATAGAACAGGTAAAAATACAAAGACTAGTGGACACACCATCAAGTTACATAGTAATACTTTAAAACAAATATAAGAATATATTTTTTTCACCCTATGCATAGTTAAACTCTGGGATTTAAGCTGAATATAGATTTTATGAGGTTCTTCTTACTTGGGGATTTTAATCTTCACTTAGAAATAATCTCCAACCCTCAGATTATGAAGTATTTTTGACCCTTTAAAAGCTAATGGTTTATAGCAAATGTTCAATGCTCCTACACATGTTAAAGGTCACAGTTAGATTTACTATCATCTACTATAACTTTTAAGGCAAATGCCACTCTGTCATTTAATGCTGTTATGACAGTTCCATGGTCTGACCATTCTTTTTTAGGCTTCACTCTGGTTTGGAGAGAAATATCTAAGGCGAAATCCACTTCCCAGTACTTTCTGATATAGGGATAAGGTCCCTCCAGTCAAATTCTGGAATAAAGCAGCTTGGCATCTCCTAGTACATAAGTACATAAGTAGTGCCATACTGGGAAAGACCAAAGGTCCATCTAGCCCAGCATCCTGTCACCGACAGTGGCCAATCCAGGTCAAGGGCACCTGGCACGCTCCCCAAACGTAAAAACATTCCAGACAAGTTATACCTAAAAATGAGGAATTTTTCCAGTCCATTTAATAGCGGTCTATGGACTTGTCCTTTAGGAATCTATCTAACCCCTTTTTAAACTCCGTCAAGCTAACCGCCCGTACCACGTTCTCCGGCAATGAATTCCAGAGTCTAATTACACGTTGGGTGAAGAAAAATTTTCTCCGATTCGTTTTAAATTTACCACACTGTAGCTTCAACTCATGCCCTCTAGTCCTAGTATTTTTGGATAGCGTGAACAGTCGCTTCACATCCACCCGATCCATTCCACTCATTATTTTATACACTTCTATCATATCTCCCCTCAGCCGTCTCTTCTCCAAGCTGAAAAGCCCTAGCCTTCTCAGCCTCTCTTCATAGGAAAGTCGTCCCATCCCCACTATCATTTTCGTCGCCCTTCGCTGTACCTTTTCCAATTCTACTATATCTTTTTTGAGATACGGAGACCAGTACTGAACACAATACTCCAGGTGCGGTCGCACCATGGAGCGATACAACGGCATTATAACATCCGCACACCTGGACTCCATACCCTTCTTAATAACACCCAACATTCTATTCGCTTTCCTAGCCGCAGCAGCACACTGAGCAGAAGGTTTCAGCGTATCATCGACGACGACACCCAGATCCCTTTCTTGATCCGTAACTCCTAACGCGGAACCTTGCAAGACGTAGCTATAATTCGGGTTCCTCTTACCCACATGCATCACTTTGCACTTGTCAACATTGAACTTCATCTGCCACTTGCACGCCCATTCTCCCAGTCTCGCAAGGTCCTCCTGTAATCGTTCACATTCCTCCTGCGACTTGACGACCCTGAATAATTTTGTGTCATCGGCGAATTTAATTACCTCACTAGTTATTCCCATCTCTAGGTCATTTCTGCCTCTTTTTCAGAGTTCTTGAAGGTTGGAACTCTAGACTTTTGATAAGCTAGCCCTTATTAAACATAAGTGAAAGTTCATAGAAAATTAGATCAATGGTTTGACCAGAAACTTTTGCTTTTTAAAATGTTCCATTAGAAGATTAGAGCAATTATGGAGGCACTCCCCAAGTATACCTGCTGAACTAAGATCCATGAATATGTCTCTATTAACACAAAAGAAGAAGAATTAGTATTCTGGAATGACAATACCATAACAGGACTCTGTAAGCCACATTGAGCCTGCAAATAGGTGGGAAAATGTGGGATACAAATGCAATAAATAAATAAATAAATTCTAAGATAGTTGGGAATGATAAACCAGATGTTAAGAAACTATTTTCACTATTTGATCAGTTAACTAATGTAAATTATCTGATAAGCATCTCAGATTTTGTCTTTCCTCCTGCCTCAGACTTAGCTACTTACTTTCAAGCTAAGATTCAGGCAATTAGAAACCTGTTCAATTTATCCAATTTTTATTGTGTATCAACATACTACTCCTCTAGTACTGTTTTAGTAGACAAAATCTGGTTACAATTCAATGCATAAGAATTTAAAATCAACTAAACATCCTATATTGTCTATCCAATATCAATTAGTTAGCTTGTGAAACCAGCTTCTATTTTCCTTGCAGTCTTGTACTTATTACTTTCAGTTCAGAAAATATTTAAAAGCTTTTCTATTTTGTAAGGCAGATCTGTCCAATGTTTAATATGTATTAGTAGTATATTTCAATTATTTGTAGTTCCTGGATAGATTGGTCCAGCTCTCGATTGCTGTAATCCGCCCTTGAACTGAACAGGTATAGGTGGAATGCAAGAACTAGTGAAACATAACAGGATGTAATATCAGTAGTTATCATATCTGGGTTTAAAAAGGTTTGAACAAGTTCATGGAGGAAAAGTCCATAATCTGCTTTTAAGATAAACATGGGGAAAACCACTATTTATCCCCAGGATTGGTAGCAAGGTACTTGTGTCTTGGATTTTTCTCTGTTGGAAAGCAGGATACCGGGCTAGATGGACCATTAGTCTAACCCAGTATGGCTATTCCTATATTAAGCCCATTCCTATATATAACCCATTAAGCCTATATTCAAACCTCCTACTCAGTGTACAGCAGCAGCCAAAAGAACAAACAGAATGTTGATAATTATTAGCAAAGGAATAGAAAACAAAACAAAGAATATGAACATGCTTCTGTATCGCTCCATGGTGTGACCTCACTATGAATATTGTGTGCAATTCCGGTCACTGCATTTTTCAAAAAAGATACAGCTGAAATTGAAGAGGTACAAAGAAGGGTGACCAACATGTCTAAACGGATAGAACAACTGTCATATGAGGGATTAGGACTCCAGCTTGCAGAAGAGAAGACTGAAGTGGGGTCTAGATATTGAGCTCCATTGTCTACTAAGATGTTTTTCACCTCCTGACGCAGCTTCAGCGAAACAAGATGAGTTCCTTATTGGGGGTGTCAAAGCTTTGAAAGTTAGGGACATTGTAAAATGATAGCAGTTGCAGTGCAAAATTTTGGCGCCAGAGCAGTACTGGCACAATGCAGCACAGCTGGAGAATTCAGTTGTCAAGTTCCCTATAAGCTTTAATATTTTTTTGAGAAACACAAATTAAATTAGGACATAAGGGGAGTTTGTGTTTAACAGAAGATTTTGAAAAATAGTTTTGGATTTTTAAGAGACTGTACTGTTTTTTTCTGCAGTGTTTATTTTTTATCCTGTATTGGGAATTGGAAGTTGTTTCCCACCATGGTTTTTCAGTCAGCCTCAAGCCCATAATAGAAACACCATTGAGGTTTAATTAAAAAGTCTACAACTTTCCTCGGGGTAGTTGAGGCTTTGTTCTTTAAATGTTAACCCTTTACCAGATTGTCTGTTTCCAAAATCAATAGAACAAATGTCATTTTACAGTGTTGGTCAGTAACATATAGTAACATAGTAGATGACGGCAGAAAAAGACTTGCATGGTCCATCCAGTCTGCCCAACAAGATAAACTCATATGTGCTACTTTTTGTGTATACCTTACCTTGATTTGTACCTGTCCTTTTCAGCACTATCCCCGCCTCCCAACTACCAGCCCCGCTTCCCACCACCGGTTCTGGCACAGACCGTATAAGTCTGCCCAGCACTATCCCCGCCTCCCAACCACCAGTCCCGCCTCCCACCACCGGCTCTGGCACAGACCGTATAAGTCTGCCCAGTACTTCAATTCTTTTTACATCCTTCGCAAGGTACGGCCTCCAAAGCTGAACACAATATTCTAGGTGGGGCCTCACCAGCGACTTATACAGGGGCATCAACACCCCCTTTCTTCTGCTGGTCACACCTCTCTCTATACAGCCTAACAACCTTCTAGCTACGGCCACCGCCTTGTCACACTGTTTTGTCGCCTTCAGATCCTCAGATACTATCACCCCAAGATCCCTCTCCCCGTCCGTTCCTATCAGACTCTCCCCGCCTAACACATACATCTCCCGAGGATTTCTATTCCCTAAGTACATCACTTTGCATTTCTTCGCATTGAATTTTAATTGCCAAACCTTAGATCATTCTTCTAGCTTCCTCAGATCCTTTTTCATGTTTTCCACTCCCTCCTGGGCGTCCACTCTGTTACAGATCTTAGTATCATCCGCAAATAGGCAAACTTTACCTTCTAACCCTTCGGCAATGTCACTCACAAATATATTGAACAGAAATTAATTAAGCTGTAAAAGAAATACACTATGACATATCTGTGCATACTTTGCCAACAGACATATACAGGGTTGGAGTTTGAGAATCACTACCATGGCATAGTAAAAAGAGTCCAAAATGTCTCTTATAAAATTATCCCACATATAAAAATATGCACTTTCACATGAACACAAGTATTTTTATGTGACACTGGTGTACGAATGTTCAGGGGTGGATTTTGAGCAGAAAATGGGTGGAGTCATGATTTATGTACCTTGTTTATAAAGTACGTACATACATAAGTTCTTTACTGTGGGGGTCTTTTACAAAGCCACGGTAGCGTTTTTAGCTCATGGTAGAAATCAGCTGGCGGTAGATGCCAAGATGCCCATTATATTACTATGGGTGTCTCAGTGTTTACTGCAAGCTGATTTCTATCCTAGCTAAAAACGCTGTCATGGCTTAGTAAAAGACCTCCTGTATGTGTAAACAGTTGTTCATGCTGTGCAGGTATAAATGTACATAGATTCACTTTTTTTCATCAGTTTTGGAGGATTTGAATAATATTTTATAAAGACACATAGAGGGGCATAATTGAACGTGAATGCCCATCTCCATGGGCGTCTATGTCCAAGAACGGGTATGTGAAGGGGCGGGACAGACTGTATTTTTGAAAAAATGGGCGTCTATCTTTTTTTTCGATAATACGGTTTGTACCGGGCAAATGCATCGAATTTGTGCGGATTTGAGCTGGGCGGTTTCGTTTTTCAGCGATAATGGAAACCGAAGGCGCCCAGCTCAAAAACAAACAAATCCAAGGCATTTGGTCGTGGGAGGGGCCAGGATTCGTAGTGCACTGGTCCCCCTCACATGCCAGGACACCAACTGGGCACCCTAGGGGGCACTTGTAACAATTAAAAAAAAAAGCAAAATACCTCCAAAGTCCATAGCTCCCATCCCTTGAGTGCTGAGCCCCCCAAATCCCCCCCAAAACCCACTGCCCACAACTCTACACCATTACCATAGCACGTATGACTGAAGGGGGGCACCTAGATGTGGGTACAGTGGGTTTGGGGGCGGTATGCAGCGCTCCCATTTACCACCACAAGTGTAACAGGTAGGGGGGATGGGCCTGGGTCCACCTGGCTGTCGTCCACTGCACCCACTAACAACTGCTCCAGGGACCTGCATATTGCTGTGATGGAGCTGGGTATGGCATCTGAGGCTGGCATTCAGGCTGGAAAAAAAGTTGTTAAAGTTGTTTATTTTTGGTGGGAGGGAGTTAGTGACCACTGGGGGAGTCAGGGGTGGTCATCCCCGATTCTCTCCGGTGGTCATCTGGTCATTTAGGGCACTTTTTGGAGACTTGTTTGTGAAAAAAAAGGTGACCCAAATTCGCGCTAAAAACGCCTTTCTTTTTTCCATTATCGACCAAAGGCGCCCATCTCTCCTAGGCCGATAAACACGCCCCAGTCCCACCTTCACCACGCCTCCAACACACCCCAGTCAACTTTGCCCGTTTCTGTGACAGATTGCAGTTGAAGACGCCCAAAATCAGCTTTTGATTATACCGATTTGGGCACCTTTGCAAGATGGGCGCCCATCTCCTGATTTGAGTCGAAATATGGGCGCCCATCACTTTCGAAAATAAGGCTGATAAGCACCCATGTATCTGAGAAAGGGGGCTTACTTTAACATTTTCCTCCTCATGAATATTCTAATGTGAGTGTCACCTCAGGAACAGTAATACAACTTCCCTCAACTGTTAGGCATGTTATGAAGTAATATAAAAGCTTACCAAAAAACATGCTCAGAACTTTATTCATGGAGGGGGGGGGGGGGGGAATTCTGTGCAACTATACAACACAGAGTTTATGTAGAATTCCCCACTGGTACAGAATATGCACAATTCTGCTCTTGCAGAAAAAAGTTAGAGTGTATCATAGGGATGGGGGGGCAGAATAAGGTGAGAGTGTGTCATGGGGATAGGAGAGTCAGCAGAGAAAGCTGAGATTGTGCCATCAGAGTGGGGTTTGAGTGGGGGCAAAGCAAGCTGAGAGTGTGCTAACAGTGTGAGGGGTATCGAGCTAAGCTTGAGGGTGTGCTGTGGGGAAGGGAAGGAAGAGATACAGTGATAGCTGGGGAGGGGAGGAGAAAGAACGTAGGGTGATGGTGTGTGCCTGGGGTAGGTAGAATGAGTTAGGGTGTGTGCCTTGGAAGAGGGAGAATGAGAAGTAGGGATGTGTGCCTGGGGAGAGAGAAAATGAGAGGTTCTTCTTTCCATTTTTTGTCTCTCCACAATTCCTTTTCTATATGTGACACTGATCTTTATCTTTAATTTCTTTCTATGCTTTTTATCCACTTATATGGTAATTAGAGTTAGGGGTGTAGCAACAGGTGGACCTTTTCTCTTTCAGCTCAGGCCCATCCAGCAGCTGCACACCTTTGGTGTAGCTGGTGGGGATCCCTAAGCCCCACCAGCTCAAGATATATTAAGCCCACCATAATTCCCCTTAGCCAACCTTGGCAGTCAGTAACAATGTTCCTAGGCTGCTGACACTGGCACCCCACACATGCTCAGATCTTTCATATGCTGAGTTCATGCATGAGAACTAAACATGCACAGGGTGCCAGCAGCAGTGGCTGGGAGAGCTGCCACGAACTACCGCAGTTGTCCAGTGGGAGTTATGGCGTGTTTCAGATGCCTTCAGCTGATGGGGCTTGGTTAATCGCAACCAGCTAAGTTGATTGGGGGGGGGGGGGGAGTAGAATGGAGGGATAAGGGGCAGAGAGGAAATGCTTCATGCCCACCCATTTAATATATTGGGCCACACAAAAATTGTCATCTGGCTATGTCACTGTACTGTTTAGAGTTCATTTCCAGAACCCTGAACTCTCCAGAACTCTCACTTTCCAGAACTCTTTTGTTCTCATTTACATAGCAGCTTCCCATTACACTCTTATTTTCTACCCAGCCCTCATAATTACCCCTTTGCCTTGCTTTCCTAGCCTCTCTTTCATTCACTTTCGTACCCATTTCCATTCTTTCTATGCACCCCTCCACAGTCCTAATATACGTTTCTCTGTCTCTTATGCTTCTCATTACCCCTCCCCAGTCCTAATATACTTTTCTCTGCCTTTATCCTTAGCTCTTTTCATGTCACTCGTCCCTTCTTGAACTTCTAGTTCCTTTCTTCTGTTTCTTATCCTCAAATCAGTCTTGTATTCTCCCTTTAAATTCTTCTAATTTTCTATGTTTATAAACTGGATGGAAATTCTCATTGTTGAAAGCACAGGTGTCAGTCTGGAGGAATAACTCTGTGAATTGCTTTGAGAGAGATCCTCAACTACCAAGAGATGCAGTCTGAGAAGACCAAGAAAATGTGGCAGAAAGATAGAAATATTTCCCAACATTTTGGGTGCCACGGGCTTGATCAAAAATAATTTTCAAATACACCTGGTTAAGTTGTCTATAAATGTTACATCTTATGAACTCCAGAGAGAAGATCTCTTTGGGATGATACAAGTTTTACAGCAAGCCTTAGCAGTTAATTTGAAAGACTCAGATCATACTCCACATGCCCTGGCTTAAGAATGAGGTTCATTCTTATCTTTGTATGCATCAAACTAACCAATTTGGAGAAACTTCCCCATATAAATTATTTACCAAACTATGTTGGAAAAGAGATTGAGTATCAGGAGTGGCTAGTCTCTAAGCATGAAGCCAATGGCATGAATTTGGAATGTGAAACTTATAGCAAAGAAAGATTTGGATCAAAAGGAATGATGCTGGCCAGAGGTCAGGTCTGGGGAAAGTGTTAATTGTTTTCTAATGGATGATGTTTTGATGTGAAAAAAGTGTATGAAATGATTAATTATCATAATGACAAATTAGAAGATATCAATTATCGGAGAGAGCTGGAAAGCCTGAAAATGATGCGAAAGAATAGTTTAAGATGGTTCTTATGCAAATGGGCAAGGAGAATTAAGCCATTTTCACAAGATCAAATCAAATCAACATAGACCTTATATACCACCAAAGCCCCCTTCCAGGGTTCAGCGCGGTTTACTCCATGTATAATAAAACAAAAAAATAAAACATTTCATTAAACAATTAAAAACCATCATAAGTACATAAGTAGTGCCATACTGGGAAAGACCAAAGGTCCATCTAGCCCAGTATCCTGTCACCGACAGTGGCCAATCCAGGTCAAGGGCACCTGGCACGCTCCCCAAACGTAAAAACATTCCAGACAAGTTATACCTAAAAATGCGGAATTTTTCCAAGTCCATTTAATAGCGGTCTATGGACTTGTCCTTTAGGAATCTATCTAACCCCTTTTTAAACTCCGTCAAGCTAACCGCCCGTACCACGTTCTCCGGCAACGAATTCCAGAGTCTAATTACACGTTGGGTGAAGAAAAATTTTCTCCGATTTGTTTTAAATTTACCACACTGTAGCTTCAACTCATGCCCTCTAGTCCTAGTATTTTTGGATAGCGTGAACAGTCGCTTCACATCCACCCGATCCATTCCACTCATTATTTTATACACTTCTATCATATCTCCCCTCAGCCGTCTCTTCTCCAAGCTGAAAAGCCCTAGCCTTCTCAGCCTCTCTTCATAGGAAAGTCGTCCCATCCCCACTATCATTTTCGTCGCCCTTCGCTGTACCTTTTCCAATTCTACTATATCTTTTTTGAGATACGGAGACCAGTACTGAACACAATACTCCAGGTGCGGTCGCACCATGGAGCGATACAACGGCATTATAACATCCGCACACCTGGACTCCATACCCTTCCTAATAACACCCAACATTCTATTCGCTTTCCTAGCCGCAGCAGCACACTGAGCAGAAGGTTTCAGCGTATCATCGACGACGACACCCAGATCCCTTTCTTGATCCGTAACTCCTAACGCGGAACCTTGCAAGACGTAGCTATAATTCGGGTTCCTCTTACCCACATGCATCACTTTGCACTTGTCAACATTGAACTTCATCTGCCACTTGCACGCCCATTCTCCCAGTCTCGCAAGGTCCTCCTGTAATCGTTCACATTCCTCCTGCGACTTGACGACCCTGAATAATTTTGTGTCATCGGCGAATTTAATTACCTCACTAGTTATTCCCATCTCTAGGTCATTTATAAATACATTAAAAAGCAACGGACCCAGCACAGACCCCTGCGGGACCCCACTAACTACCCTCCTCCACTGAGAATACTGGCCACGCAATCCTACTCTCTGCTTCCTATCTTTCAACCAGTTCTTAATCCATAATAATACCCTACCTCCGATTCCATGACTCTGCAATTTCTTCAGGAGTCTTTCGTGCGGCACTTTGTCAAACGCCTTCTGAAAATCCAGATATACAATATCAACCAGCTCCCCATTGTCCACATGTTTGCTTACCCCCTCAAAAAAATGCATCATTTTTTCAGAAACAAAAAACATTTTTAACCTCTTTCTAAAAGTAAAATAATTATTGTCTTACCTAATAGCAAGAGGTAGAGAATTCCACAAAGAAACTCCTAAAATGGAAAATAATGAATTAAGGGCCCTGTTTACTAAGTTGCACTAGCATTTTTAGCGTGTGCTAAAAATTAGCGTGTGTTAACCATGTAGATGCCCCTAACCGTGTAGATGCCCAAAGGAATATTATGGGCATCTACATTGTTAGCATGCGCTAATGCTTAGCACACTCTAAAAATGCTAGTGCACCTCTAGCACGGCTTAGTAAACAGGGCCCTAAGTATCTTCTGAAGCTGAACTCTCTTATAAAAATGTGGACGTAAAACCAGCTGTTCTCGCTATCAATCACATTGACCCATACATAATGATACAATATTAATCAACAATTCAGGTGTAAAGCCATATAGAATTTGAAAAACAAACAAGCAGCTTTAAAGTTTACTCATTCAGCTATAGGAAGCCAATGCAATTTGATGAGATATTATGAAATACTGCTGTGTTTTGTATTAACTGCAATTTCTTCTGGTATTTTTTCATGAAACCAAAAAATAAAACATTGCAATAGTCTAAATGTGACAGGACTAATATTTTAACCAACAATGCAAAAGCTTGCTGATTAAAAACTGTTCTGACTAATCCTAACTGCCTCATTTTAAACAGAGTTTTGTTCCATAACTGATAAATATTTATTTATTTGTTACAGAAAAGAAAAAGACAAAGAGGAATCAAGAAACACCCCTAATACTCTCGCTTCGGATTCCACTACATAAACCTTTATCATCAAGCAGTGTTACCGATGAAGGGGTATCAACACCCTGATTCCTAAACCACATTCAACCTCAATTTGTTCATTAAAGCCCAATTCTGAATTGCATTCATCTGTAACTGTTACAGATGCAATCATATCTTGGTGAGATGATGGTACAGGTGGTAAAAGCATAATATCATCAGCATAAGATAATATAAGTTCACCCAGACCCAACTGTATGTTACCAAGGGAAGACATAAAAAAGTTGAAGAAAATAGGAGAAAGCGGGGATCCCTAAGGGAGCCCCGCAACCCAGAAACCTATAGTTAGAGAGTTGTTTATTTTGTTTTACAGAGTAACGTCTATTAAATAGGAATTCCTTGAACCATTTAAATACAGTGACAACAATTCCTGTCTGATTTAGCCAGTCCAACAATAGTAAATGATCCACCGCATCAAACGCTGCCAAAATATTGAACTGAAGCAGTATTACCTGATTACCTTTACATAAATACTGTTTAACATATGTAGTTAAAAAAAGCAAAAGAGTCTCTGTACTATGTGCAGTTCTAAAACCAAATTGTGACCATTGTAAAATAGAATTGTTTTCCAAACGAAGGTTTCCAACATCTTAGTAAAAAGATTTGTAGATGCAAAAATCTCATTGAAGAGCATGAAATCAGTAGTGTTTCCACATTTTGGCCACTTTCTTTGCACCTGGCAGGATTGTCTCCTAAGCAAAGAGAAGCCAGGATGATACCAGGCATTAGAGCCTCAAGTTGAATGAGGACCTCCTTAGGGGCCACAGTATTATGTGTACTGTCCAACAGTTAGCGTGACCCTCAAAGGATAGATTGGTAGAATTTGAAAACAGTCATTGATAGCTCCAAGTCAAGGTTTTTTGAGTTAAGAAAGATAAGATCCTTTCCAAGGAGAGAGAAGTCAGCACACCCTGATTGATCATATTAAAAAAGAATAAGTGAATGATCAGAATAGGAGAGATGAAGACTGCCAAAATGTATTCACATTCTCATCCAAATTCAAAACTCTATTGTAAATCATTTTATTATGAATTATTCTGACTCATAACAAGGCTCTATAGATTCATAGTGCAGATAGAGCAGTTGGAAATATCTGGTGATATACTAAGGCAGGGAGCGAGGATGCAGCTATAATATACTGTACTATGGAAAATGAATGGGAAAAGAAGGGGTTAAAACAAATTCAGGAATCTGGTCATGTCCTATCCCTTCTATGTATAAACTACATTCTATAATGCATCTAATGATAGCTCTAAAGTTGTACTTTGAGAACTCAAATTATTCTTTGCAAGCTGTTTAGTTCTTCTCCATTGGATGGTTTCCAAGAAAGTCTGGCTAATACAGTAATGAGTGAAATGAGGTTAGAAGCAATTTATGGTAAATCCAATGTTGCTGACATTATGGTTAAAGATTCTAAATGGACAGAGTCATTTTAAAGAAACAAGGTTAGATAAGTTCAAAAAAATATAAGCTACCTATCAAGTTCAGCCTGTTTAATTACCTTAGGCTTACTCTAAGACCTTTTTTCTCATTTTGTGTATTTGGAGAAAGAAATATTAGTAAATCAGGCCATAATCATAGACATTGTTATGTTGCAATTTAAAAACAACAAAAATAGGGTCAGCATGTTGGCAGAGGGGCCTGGGATTGATTCCTGACACAGGTCTTGACTGGTGCAGGGGGCGCTGAGAAGGAACAGTGGTGTATAGCCCCAGCAAAGCTCTGTTTCTACAATGCCTGAACTAAAATAAATGAGGAAGACTTTTATTCTATGCATTTATTAACAAACTTATATCCCTCAATCCCAGCCCAAAGGACTGTCCAAAGTGGCTTACAGAATGAAATCAAAATTTATGGGCCCTTTTACTAAACAGTGCTAAAAAGTGGCCTATATTATCCCCTGCGTGGGTTTTTCCTGTGTGTTAAAATCATTTTCAGTGCTGCCTTTCTATTTCAGAATTAAAGGCCATCTGCTAATCTTCCAATTAGTATGTGGCATTAATTAATATGTGAGCACTTACCGACACCTATTTTGTAGGTGCTAAGGGCTCATGTGTTAACCATGTACTAATCGTTAGCATATGGCAATGTTGCTGTGCAAACCGATTTGCACAGATACACCTACTCTCCTCCACCAGACCTACCCCAGCATGGGTAGCATGTGCACATTCAAAAACTACCGCAGGGGTCTGAGCAGGCCCAGAGGTAGTGCATTTTGTACTGCAGCTTAGTTAAAGGACCCCTTAAGAAAATTATCATCTGTTTGTGAAAACTCATCAGGTTTGTTTCAAGATAAATTTCAGCAGGTAATTTATTACCTTGAGGGCTATAAAAAACATTTTAATCAAAAGAGGAGAAACCCTATACATAACCTGGAAAATAGAGAAATCCATTGTTTTAATGAAACAACAGCTGTGTGGTCAGACAAGAAAGTGACCAACTACAGCTGAACCAGGCCCATTAACTGACAATTAGAGATGGGCAGTCAGAAAATGGTTGCCATGTTGTTTCCGGGAATGTTCACTTTATTCATTTGTTTGGTCATTGTTTTGTCATGGGATCAAAGGTCATACTACATGCAAAGAGGGCTCAATGGATCTACTCTTTGAAAATAGTGTGCACTACTATCACCAAATGATAAAATATGATTTTTTTTGGTGGTTTTTTGCTACTCATTTTCATTTGATAATGATATACAAAGACATAGCTAATGTTGTTGACCTATCCATATTCTTTCAAACAAATGCCCATCCCTAGTGATAAGATAGAATGGTTCAACATATCAAAAGTAGAGGAAAAATCCAATGAAACAAGCAGGACTGTATCCTCCTAATGCACATAGTGTAAAATCTGGTCTTGGATCACAATCAACACAGCCTCTACGTTGGAAACATAAGAACATAAGAATAGCTATGTTAAGTCAGACTAAGGTCCATGGAGCCCAACATCCTGCACCTGATAGCAGCAGGTCCAGGTCACAGATAACTGGCAACTCCCAAAAGATAGATCTGTTTCTCATAGGCATTTCCAGGGATGAACAGTGACTTTCCCACTTGGCTAATGCTATGAGCCTTTTCTCCAAGAACTTATCCAAATCTCTTTTGAACCCTGGTATGTTATTCACCTTGACTATACCCTCCAGCAACATTGCAACATATTAAAAAAAAATACTTAATTCAAACAAATGTTTGAATTATAATGAGAAAAACACCCAGAGTCAGATATAACTGAACAATGCCTAGCAGATAAGAGGTGATTCATCACCAGAATAAATAATTTTATAGATATGGAATTAGACGAAATCAGAGGAACGTGCATAAAGAAGAATTTCAAGAACATGTGTCACATAACCGTCAGTCTGAAATAATGAAATAGCTGCAGAGCAAGCTGAAGTCAGAGAAGTCATTCACAACCAACCCTAGGCACTCTCTCAGCCAACAGCACAATGAGCACATGATCACCAGATGACTCAAAAACATAAGGAACTGAAATAGAAGAAACTAGAAAGCATGAGAGAACAAAAATAATGTCAAACACTTCCTGCTCTGAAATGTGTTGCCAAACAGATCTGGTATAAGCAAAGAAAGACCTGAATGAAGTGACTGAATCCAGTGGTGTAGTCAGACATCCAATTTTGGGTGAGCCTGAGTCTCAAGTGGGTGGGCCAGAGAACCTTACCTCGAATCTCTCCTCCCCTTCCCTACAGGAAATCTGGTTTCTTAACCTCCTCTTGCCATGTACATTTTAAACACTTCAATTCTTGGCCAGAGGTGAGCAGCGACTCAAACACATGGTTTGCACCAGCCCCAGAGCCTTCCCTCTGATTCAACTTCCTATTTCCACATAGGTAAAACCATGCCAGAGGGAAGGCTCTGGGGCCAGCGTGAGCAGTGTGTGTATGAGTTGCTGCTCACTGCCAGTAAAGAACTGAAGTGTTTAAAAAGTTCACTGGGGACAGGGAGGTGATAGATGTTGGATCATCTGCGGGAGAGGGAAGACAGAAATGATGGGAATGTTCAGCTGACAGGGATTGGGGATCCCCACCAGCTACACCACAAGTGCTCCACTGCCGGGCAGGCCTGAGCCTACATAAGCCCATGGGTTGAATCTGTATAATCAACAACTTTAGAACAAATCAATTAGCTCATATATATTAAAGCAGGGGTAATCATAGAAGAACTGAGATATCAAGTAAAAAAACCTGCTAAGACTGCAGTGCATCATCAAGGTGGAATATTCAACTCGACAATAAGAACAAGACGAGAAGATCAGAATCAAGCAAACTGAAAGACATGAAAGAAAAGAAGCTGAAAAATAAGAAAACTAAGGTCAACTGAGAAGATCAGTGAAGCTTTGGGAATTACAAAGCAGAAAGTAACAGCAAGATTGAAAAAATAAAACCTGCTAGATATGAGGCTAGAATCATCAAGTATAGGCAGAACAAACTGTTCCAGTCACAGAGGCACTTCTACCAGAACATTAGTAGAGAAATTAACAGAAACTATGAACAGTCTGACAAAGAACAAACAGTTCAGTTTTGGAAGACCCCCTGTGTGATAAAAAAAGATTAATACAAGAAAGCTAACTGCATGGTTAAAAGAAGTGGAAACTGAAGTGGTTGGGAAAACCTATGGAAGAACTAGTAATAACATATGGAGGGGCATTTTTGAAATGATGTATAAATCTGACTTTGGACATGTTGCTGAAAATGTTCAAAAATCAAGTGGTGAACATGTACATTTTTGAACTTCAAAAACGTCTACATTTTTGTTTCAAAAATGGTTATTTCCTATACTTTTTTTTTTTTTTACATATTTTGTGCTTAGTGTGTCCATCTTTTTGGACCACTTTTGAAAAAAAAAGTCAAAGTGAAAAATGCACAAAATCAACCCATTGGGATGTAGGAGGAGCCAGCATTCTTAGTAGACTGATCACACAGACATCCCAGCAGAGCAGTGGGGCACCCTAGGGACTTTGAAAAAAAGATTGTGTTGGAGGCAAAAACACATAGTAAAAATGTTTTTAGGTATATTAAAAGCAAGAAACAGGCAAAAGAACTGGTTGGACCGCTAGATGATCAAGGGATAAAAGGGATAATCAGGGAAGACAAAGCCATATCAGACAGATTAAATGAATTCTTTGCTTCAGTCTTCAACGAGGAAGATTTGGGAGAGATATCGGTGCCAGAAATGATATTCAAAGCTGACAAGTCAGAGAAACTGAATGAAATCTCTATAAACCTGGAGGATGTAAATTGAAGAGTAGCAAATCTCCTGGACTGGTTGGTATTCAACCCAGAGTAATGATAGAATTGAAAAATGAACTTGCAGAACCATTGTTAGTAATATGTAATTTATCTTTTAAATCGAGTATGGTACCGGAAGATTGTAGGGTAGCCAATGTAACACCAATTTTTTTTAATCGTTCCAGAGGAGATCCGGGAAATTATAGACCAGTAAGCCTGATGTCTGTGCTGGGTAAAATGGTAGAGACTATTATAAAGAACAAAATTACAGAGCATACTCAAAAGCATGGATTAATAAGATAAAGTCAACATGGATTTGGTGAAGGGAAATCTTGCCTCACCAATCTATTACGTTACTTTGAAGAGGTGAACAAACGTGGATAAAGGTGAACTGGTCGATATTGTGTATCTGGATTTTCAGAACGCATTTGACAAAATACCTCAAGAAAGTCTCCAGAAGAAATTGGAGAGTCATGGGATAGGAAGTAGTGTCCTATTGTGGATTAAAAACTGGTTAAAAGAAAACAGAGAGTAGGGTTAAATGGTCAGTATTCTCAATGGAGAAGGGTAGATAGTGGGGGTTCCTCAGGGGTCTGTACTGGGACTGCTGCTTTGTAACACATTTATAAATGATCTAGAGATGGGAGTAACTAGTGAGGTAATTAAATTTGCTGATGACAGTTATTCAAAGTTGTTAAATCGCAAGAGGACCTTGCGAGACTGGAAGACTGAGCATCTAAATGACAGATGATGTTTAATGTGAGCAAGTGCAAAGTGATGCATGTGGGAAAGATGAACTCAAATTATAGTTATGTAATGCAAGGTTCCATGTTAGGAGTCACAGACCAGTAAAGGGATCTAGGTGTCATCGTTGATGATATGTTGAAACCCTCTGCTCAGTGTACTGCGGCGACTAAGAAAGCAAATAGAATGTTAGGTATTATTAAGAAAGGAATGGGAAACAAAAATGAGGACATTATAATGCCTTTGCATCACTCCATGGTATGACTGCACCTCAAATATTGTGTGCAATTCTAGTCACCACATCTCAAAAAAGATATAATGGAATTAGAAAAGGTACAGGAAAGGACAAAAAAAATGATAAAGGGGATGGGATGACTTCCCTATGATGAAAGGCTGAAGCGGCTAGGGCTCTTCAACTTGGAGAAAAGATGGCTGAGGGGAGATATGATAGAGGTCTATAAAATAATGAGTGGAGTGGAACAGGTAGACTTGAATCGCTTGTTTACTCTTTCCAAAAATGGTAGAACAAGGGGGCACGCAATGAAGCTAGAAAATAGTAAATTTAAAACAAATCAGAGAAAATTTTTCTTCACTCAATATGTAACTAAACTCTGGAATTCCTTGCCAGAGAATGTGGTAAAGGTGGTTAGCTTAGCGGGGTTTAAAAAGGTTTGGATGGCTTCCTAAATGAAAAGTCTATAGACTATTATTAAAATGGACTTGGGGAAAATCCACTGCTTATTTCTAGGATAAGTAGCATAAAATGTATTGTACTTTTTGGGGATCTTGCCAGGTACTTGTGACCTGGATTGGCCACTGTTGGAAACAGAATGCTGGGCTTGATGGACTTCCTGTCTGTCCCAGTATGGCAATACGTATGTACTTATATAATTATAAAAGGTCCTATAGTAGCCCTTATAGCTGCAGGTGTCACCTCTATGTAGGTATAGTAGGGTTTTTGGGGGGCTGACACTTTCCACCACAAGAGAAACAGTGAGAGTGGTTTATGGGCCTAGGTTCCCATCTCCACAGGGCACTGTACTGACCACTAGGCTACTCCAGGGACCTGCTTGCTACTCTAATAGCAATGGCCATAACATCTAAAGCTGTCATAGAAGCTAGTATGTACTGTTGCATTCACATCTTTGGGAGTGGGTGAGGGTGGGAGGGGGGTCAGTGACCACTATGGGAGTAAGAGGAAGTCATTCCTTTATTCCTTCAGTGGTTATCTGGTCACTTAAGGCACTTTTTTGTGGATTAGTTGTTATTGAAACAGGTCTAGACCAAAACATCTAATTTTTAGCCCTGTATGTTTTTGTTTTCTGCCATTATGGCAGAAAAATGTCAAAGTATTAAGAATGTCTGAATCCTACCATTAATATACCCCCAACATGTTCTCTTCTGATTTAGATGCACTGCAGATGAACAGCATAGAAAAACATCTAAAAAATGGGATTTGCAAATGGAGATTTGGATGTTTTTGCAAGAAAAACATCCATCTGCTGGTTTATGCCACTTTTTGGATGCTTTTCTCTTTCAAAAAGGAGAAATTTGTAGAGAAAGGCTACCCTATGAAAATGAGTAAACAGGCTCAAAAAAGAGCACAGTTTAATGACCGTGATTGGTTATTGAGCCTAAGAAATAAAAATAAGGAGCCAAAAATAAAACTGTATTTTGAAGTACACTAAGCAATCAGAAAAAGTGTTGTTGATTATTAAAAAACATTGTAGGATATTGCAGACCCATGAAGCCTTTAAAGACAATGGTTAATGGTATCTTATGCTAGGAACATTAATATACAAGATACAGTATTTAAATCAGATGTATGGACAAAATGGGAGACTAGGAGGGGCAACCATAGTAAATGTGGAAGGTGCGCCATATGCCCTAATATAATTGAGGGTTCAACACTAATATGGCAGCAAGGCCAACAGAAAATTGAAGTGAAGGAAAACACAGATTCTGAATCCACAAATGTCATTTATGCATGCAGATGTCCCTGTAGTAAAATCTACATTGGTCACACTTCTCAAAAATTCAAAATGAGAATAATAAAACATAAACATGGCGTAACAAATAAAAAATTGGAAGCACCGATGGCACAACATTGAGGATCATTGGGGGGAGGGTTGGTTGGGAAGGGTGAGTATGGATGGAGGTCTCTGTTGGTTTTGAGGACCATCAGGACCTGCATAAGTGATGGCAGCTAGCACAGTTCCGGTCATACCTGGATATTTGATACCAGTGCCTGAACATGGCCCTGCTTTGAATATCCGGGTCTAATTTAGCTGGTGACAGTCAATGTTTAAAAATCACTCACCACTACTGGCTGAATATTGACTGGAAAGAATACAAACAGGACATAAAATAGACACATCTGGTGACAGGACTGGCTGATGATATTAATGTCTTCCGACATCTTCAATAAGAAGTCAAAATTCAGATAAAATATAGCTGTCATCACTTCTTAATAGACAATCTGCAACGATGGGCTGTAGAAGAGACAGGAGATTATACAACTAATCATAGAGCAGGGGAATGGGAGCTGTGGTCAATATGAGTCTGCTCAGGTGTTTTCAGTTACACTCTCTAAATTTGACCTGCAATGAAAAATGCTGCTACTGGGGCTCTGGCTTTCCTGTCGTGTATATAAAAGAGTAGATACAGTTGTAGAACTACTGAGGTATTGCTCAAATTCATACATATCTAAGGCAGCCTAAATGAACAACTAAGGGGGATTAAAAATGATAAAATTATAAAAGTAAACAAAATTCCTTCTATGGACTCAGTCTAGTCCTTGAGGGTCCTTCAACTAGCTAAGTTTTCAGGATAGTCATAATGACTATGAATGATATATATCTGCATATAGTGGAGGCAGCGCACAAGTCTATATCTCAAGCATAGTCATTGAAAATATCCTAAAATTCAGACTGGTTTGAGAATACTGAAGAGTTGAGAACCATTGCTATATTGAGAGTTGCAAGGCTGTAGGAAGGACCTTTCAGAGTTACTTTGGCTATACATGGGAACAAATATATTCAGATATCAGGGCTAGGATGGAAAATAAATGAGCCCAATATTCAGCCAATGGCAATCAGCATTTTGCTGACTACTGATGGTATTATCCCAGAAAATTTAATGTCAGGACATGTTCAGGCTCTGTCATTGAATTTTCAGGTTTCTGGAGCCAGCTAATGAATAGCTGGTTAAGTGTGATATTCAGCACTTAACCCAGCGGTCCCAAACCTGGTCTGGGAGGCACCCCAGCCAGTCAGGTTTTCAGGCTATCCACAATGAATAGGTCCAAGAAAACAAAGGGGCAGACGATCTGCAAACTCCAAAGTGGAAACTGTACAAAGCAGATCGTAGATAAACCAAAGAGATATTTTATTAATATGATAAAAGTAAAATATGCATACAATAGTCCGTATACATAGAATAGCCCGACACAGGCCGTGTTTCGCCCAACTGGGCTGCTTCAGGGGCTAAAAAAATAATAATAAATAAATAATAAATAACAAATCTGAACATCTAAATAAAAATCATATAACAGTAATATTGTAAAAGGATATCATAAAAATTATATAAATTTATAAAGACAACATTAAAATACAGTCAAAGGTAAACTTGTATTATTGAGAGCCAAATATTAATGAAGCTATGACATTAAAATGTATAATATCAAAATCCCACAGTATTCAAATTTGACTGCAATATATATATATACATATTACACATATATATTACAGAAATCCAGAAACATGTTGTACAAACATCTAGAGAGGACACATGGAAAATACATAGAGATAATTCTGATTATGAACACAGAAGTTCACTAGACACCAGACAGCCATCTTCAATAATATGTTGTAAAAGACACCCACCTAAAAAATGGTTCTTCACTACCAAGCAAAGGATATGCTTGGTGAAAGCAACTACAGATACAAAAGAAATAAAAATAATTAAAAAGAAATAAAAAGAAAAAATATGGGAAACATATGGTAAAAAGATATCATGAAAAAATTATATGGTTATGGACCGTTTCAGAATAGGCTTTTTTACTACGTTCGTTTTTTACTTAGTATAGAGGGGCATAATTGAATGAAAACGCCTATCTCCATGGGCGTTTATCTCCAAGAACGGGTCCGTGAAGGGGCGGACCGAACCGTATTTTGGGAAAAAATAGACGCCCATGTTTTATTCAACAATGTGTGAGCTGGGCGTTTTTGTTTTTCAGCGATAATGGAAAATGAAAGCGCCCAGCTCAAAAACGAATAAATCCAAGGCATTTGTTCGTGGGAGGGGCCAGGATTCGTAGTGCACTGGTCCCCCTCACATGCCAGGACATCAACCGGGCACCCTAGGGGGCACTTTTACAAAAACAAACAAAAAGGTAAAAGAGCTCCCAGGTGCATAGCACCCTTCCCTTGTGTGTTGAGCCCCCCAAATCCCCCTCAAAACCCACTGCCCACAAGTCTACACCATTACTATAGCCCTAAGGGGTGAAGGGGGGCACCTACATGTGGGTACAGTGGGTTTGGGGGGGTTGGACGACTAATAAGCATTAAGCAGCACAATTGTAACAGGTAGGGGGGGATGGGCCTGGGTCCACCTGCCTGAAGTCCACTGCACCCCCTAACAACTGCTCCAGTGACCTGCATACTGCTGTCAGGGAGCTGGGTATGACATTTGAGGGTGAAAATAAAAAGTTGAGAAACTTCATTTTTTGTGGTGGGAGGGGGTTAGTGACCACTGGGGGAGTCAGGGGAGGTCATCCCTGATTCCCTCCAGTGGTCATGTGGTCATTTAGGGCACTTTTTGGGGCCTTATTCGTGAAAAAACAGGGTCCAGGAAAAGTGTCCTAAATTCTAGCTAAAAACGCATACTTTTTTCCCATTATCAGTGAAATGCGCCCATCTCTGTTCGGCAGATAACCACGCCCCAGTTCTGCCTTCGCCACACCTCTGACACGCCCCCATCAACTTGGTCCGCATCCGCGATGGATTGCAGTTGAAAACGTCCAAAAATCGGCTTTCGATTATACCGCTTTATTCGGTTTTGTGAGATAAACGTCCATCTCCCGATTTAGGTCGGAACTTGGGCGTTTTTCTCATTCGATTATAAGCAGGATAGTCATTATATTCTCCGATAGTAGACGCTGTGATACAACCATAGAGGACTACGGCTTGGGATATATTTTCTTCCTTTCCATTCAAGTAGGTAGACCTATGTCCAATGATATAGCCTTTCATGTCATTCCTCTGGAGGAGTTGTTGTCCGTTTTTCATCAGATTTTCTTCCTCACATTTAAGTTTTACTTATATATAAATATAATTTTATGCAGGTCCATAACCTTTCATTTTTGTATCTCTGGATGCGCCGTTTTTTTCAGGATATTGTCCATACACGTGAGTCTTTTTATATATATATATATATATATATATAATTTTTTCATGATATCTTTTTACCATATGTTTCCCATATTTTTTCTTTTTATTTCTTTTGTATCTGTAGTTGCTTTCACCAAGCATATCCTTTGCTTGGTAGTGAAGAACCATTTTTTAGGTGGGTGTCTTTTACAATATATTATTGAAGATGGCTGTCTGGTGTCTAGTGAACTTCTGTGTTCATAATCAGAATTATCTCTATGTATTTTCCATGTGTCCTCTCTAGATGTTTGTACAACATGTTTCTGGATTTCTGTAATATATATGTGTAATATGTATATATATGTTGCAGTCAAATTTGAATACTGTGGGATTTTGATATTATACATTTTAATGTCATAGCTTCATTAATATTTGGCTCTCAATAATACAAGTTTACCTTTGACTGTATTTTAATGTTGTCTTTATAAATTTATATAATTTTTATGATATCCTTTTACAATATTACTGTTATATGATTTTTATTTAGATGTTCAGATTTGTTATTTATTATTTATTTATTATTATTTTTTTAGCCCCTGAAGCAGCCCAGTTGGGCGAAACACGGCCTGTGTCGGGCTATTCTATGTATACGGACTATTGTATGCATATTTTACTTTTATCATATTAATAAAATATCTCTTTGGTTTATCTACGATCTGCTTTGTACAGTATCCACAATGAATATTCATGAAAGAGATTTACATGTAATGGAGGCAGTGCATGAAAATCTCTCTCATGAATATTCATTGTGGATAGCCTGAAAACCTGACTGACTGGGGTGCCTCCAAGACCAGGTTTGGGAATCAGTGACTTAACCTGTTATGGGTTACCACAAAAACAGAAGGCTAACTTTTTTGTGGTCCTATTTATGCAGTTACCCTGACTGTTTAAGTGCTGAATATCAGCACTTAACCAGCCAAGTGTTGACTCCGCCCTCATAATTCCCCAAACTACTTGGTTTTCAGTTCGGCAATAACCAGTTATTTTCAACTTACCGCCATTAAGTTCTGCTGAAAATTAGTGATTAGCCCCAAACAGGCAATTTAACTGGCCAGGAACCATTTGTGACCAGTTAAATCACTTTGAATATTGACCCTGAAGTATAATTATGTGCATGGAAATGGACAGAGACTGTTAATGAAGAATCCATGTCAAATCTGCAACCTGTCTTACCGGAATTCCTTTATTTATGAACAGTGCTGATTGTTTTTTTTTGTACACCTAAATGGATTTTCTCTATGATGTACTGTATTGAAAAATGATTAAACATTAATAGTCAATATTTATCAAATCCTGAAAATGCCAGTGCATTTGCCCTCCAGAGCTTTAAATCAGTGGTGGAACAGTGTGAGAGGGGAAGGAATCAACTCCAGAGTCTGTTAAGATTGCTTTGCACTCTTCTTAGTTTGTTTCTCTTATTCCTAAATTAGGCTTCATACTGTAGCCACTGGAGGGTTCTTCAATGGAAAAATAGCAGTATTGTGATTCTTTCAAATGTAGGCTAAGCCCCTTAGGTTCACATTAATAGCAAGGTAGTGGTAGCGAAACACAAACTCTTAATGCTTGGCTATCACAGCCCTGCTATTAATGTGCACCCAAGGAGCTTAGAAGCTATTGTGAAAGAATCACAACAAAAGGTAGAGGTTTTTTTTCCCCTTTTTACATTGAAGAACCCCTCTGGTATGTACGCAGTATTATTTAAAAATAAGAGGAACATCAGCTAAAAGGAAAGTGCTGCAGACTGAAGACAGACTGTGTGTATAAAAATGAATACAAGTGATCTATTTTATTGCTTTACATCTTTTGAATAAGAATGTTAAGGTTTAATGCATCGTGGCTTTGTTCTTCATACACTCTGTTTATTCTGGAGAGGGTGGAAGAAACCCTCCAAAGGACACACTTTAAGCATGGATCCACTACCTCTTTTTGGCAACAACTGAAATGAAGGCTTATCAACTATTGCCCTCTTTTTTCCTACTCTGTTTCGATTGGCTTTACTGTCTGTATTTTGCTTGCTTTTTAGAGCCCTAGAGGAGTCAAAGCATGCTGTTTACAAGCTTTTATTCAATGAGATGTTTTCGTAGAGAGTTGAGCTGTATCAGTTTGCCCTTGGCAAAAATAAGATTTTCTTTCTGTTCTTAGTCTCTTCTTTGTTGTAGGATTGAGCTGACTGGGAGGCCGATGTATAACTTCTCCCTGAAAATAATTCTAGTTATATTAATCTAGGTTAGCTTGTTGTCCATACCAGAATTAGTTTTAAAATTCTCAAACTTCAGGCTTTGAAAGGGTGAACCCTTCAATGTATCTGGGTAGACTTGGTACCTCCATGGATTCTACCAGCTATCTCAAATTGCATTCGATTTGTAAAATACCTTTCAGATAAACATGCTCAAGCTGGTGAAGAACTTTAAAATAAGAATACAAAATGAAGTAACAAAAAAAATGCAGTACCAAGTATGAAATCATAACATAGGCACTTTCACCACTTCCTCGTAGTAATAACTAGCACCTGAACAGAAATAACCACATAGACAAACTTCCTCTTCTTTTTGGCACAACATTGGCGGCAGCTTTATTCAACAAACTACAAATAACAATAAGTCTTTAGAATGACACCACACCATTTGCCTGAGTGGCCTTCTTACCCTTCTACCCTTTTCATACAATCAGCTAGTCAGTGTGGCCTAGCTAACATGAATGACAAACATGAATTGTTTTCCCAACTTCACTTTCTTCCCGGTAACACCAGGCCTTGCCTCAACCTGTGGCAGTGTTGCATATTAGCAGAACTTCCCATTTCCCCATTTAAATACTGCTCAGGATTCAAAAACTCCTTTTCTTTGCCAGTTGCAGCCTCACCTCTTCTCCCCCACTCCCCAACATCCACCAAAAAATGGCTATCTAAAAGAAAAAAGATTCTTCCCAACACTTACTTCCCAATCCCCACATCATACAAACCTGCAGCTAGAGGGAGGAAATGGCAGGAAAATTTCCCTACCTCACCCACACTTCACCCTTCTCACTACACCAGTCACCCAAATACCTGAGTCCATCAAAAACCCCTTTTACCATTCCCTCTGTTCATTCTTAGACCCTCCCTCCCCCTCATCTACTCAGTTCCAGAAGCTGGCTCATCCTGTATCTCTTCCCTGCAGCCCACACACCATTCTCTCATCTGCAAGCCTTGGACGTTGGCTAGACAATGTTCTGTTCTTGAATCTTGTCAGGTGCTTGTGATCTGGACTGGTCACTGTTGGAAACAGGATACTGGGATTGATGGACCTTCAGTCTGTCCCAGTTTGGCAACACTTATATTCTTATGTTAACCCATCCTCAGTCAAAACTGAAGGCTCCCAAAATAAAATATATAATAATAATACAGTTGTGACAAATAATCACAAATGCACGATAAGCATTCTAATATAATAAAACTTAAAATGAGTTAAATCAAATAGAAAATTTTAATTCATTTAGGGGCTCTTTTACTATGCTGCGTAAGCATTTACGCATGCCCAACGTGTGCCAAAATGGAGTTACCACCGAGCTACCATGTGGCTCTTGCGGCAATTTCATTTTTGGCATGTGTTCGATACGCATGGCTGAAAAATAATTTTTATTTTCGGACGCGCATATCAGACGCGCACTAAGTGGCATTTGACGTGCATATGTCATTACTGTCCGGTTACTGTGTGAGACTTTACTGCTAGGTCAGTTGCTGGTGGTAAGGTCTCAGACCTAAAATGGACACGCGGCAATTTTTATTTTGCTGCACATCCATTTTCGGCAAAAATTAAAAAAGACATTTTTTGCAGGTGTGCTGAAAAATGATTCTGCGCGCACCCAAAACATGCGCCTACACTACCGCAGGCCATTTTTCAATGCACCTTAGTAAAAAGGACTCCTTACTGTTTTAACCACTACCGCTTTTTCCAGGAGTGTATTTCACATATCCATAATCCACTGCATGAGAAGTAGTGCCATTTGTTGAGCCTTCACATTCAACTTGTGGAATTGCATGAAAATCCCTAATGAAAAATAGAGTAAGCAAGTTGTAAAAAAAAAAAAAAAAAAAATGTGGCGATGCAAACTGAGTTTACTTCCAGAATATGCTGAGTGAAGTACTGTGATGGGAAAAAGTAGAGAATGATCCTCTATACTGAAGGGCTGAAAAGAATTGGGGCATGCTGAAGAAATTGAGAAGATGTTTTTTATCCGAATATCAGACTTGTCAGAGTTCCTAGAATAGAAAGTGTGTATTGCACATATTCAAACATACACCCATGCTTATAATTAGATTAGGAAACAAAGCCAACCTCTTCTGGAGAGACATTGATTATAGCAGAATGCTTTCCTACCTTTCTAATAGTCACTCAATCTATTTTTATTTGCTAGATCCAAGCTGCAGCATCTGGTGCTACATTTCAGTGGGATTTAATGTTGTTAAACAGCTACTTCAAAGATTGCTCATACAATGGTGACTGATACTGGTATTTGTTTCCATTCCTCTGAAGAATAAATTAATTAGATATTTTCTCACAAATCAACATTAGTTTGGCAAACAGTTTCTGTAGCACTTTAAAGTTTCCCTTCTGATGTTGGTTATCTGAGCCTGTTGTTTTAAGCCTGAACTTATGGAAACTGAAAGAAACCAAAACCGATTATTAATTTTCTTCTTTAACATATCCCAGTTTCCCAATGAGTTCTATGTAATCAAATTTTCTTTAAAGTTCAGGTGATGGTTATGGATAGAAAAATTATAAAGAAATTTTCTACGTTTTTCAACTTTAAAAAAAAAAACAACGTGTGATCTGTTTATTCACTAAGAGGTAACTATTCAGCAGTTTTTAATTTAGTAGTTAGAGTAAGACATTGGGGGCACGGCTTAGTAAACAGGGCCCTAAGTTATCTACATCTCATATTATAACAGGATTCAGTAATAATATAAATGCAGGGAAGATCACTAGGAAAAGAGACAGTGGGGATTCTCCAACAGGGAAAGGATTTACCTCTGGAACCCAAAGTGACTTTCCACACTAGTAGGCAAATGATCAAAAGCCCCGCGCTGTTCCAAACAGTGCTCTAAAAATAGCGCTGGAACAGCATGGGGCTTTACTGCCCCTATGATCAGAGATAATTGCATACAAATTTAAGTAAGTAATTCTCTCTGGTCATAGGGTAGAAGTGCGGGAGGATTGTGCCTCAGCATGCGCTCAGGCAAAATCCTCCCGCACTTGACAGGCATATCCTTCTGACCCAACATAAATGACTGATTCCTGCGACACAACATGACTACATAAGTACATAAGTACATAAGTAGTGCCATACTGGGAAAGACCAAAGGTCCATCTAGCCCAGCATCCTGTCACCGACAGTGGCCAATCCAGGTCAAGGGCACCTGGCACGCTCCCCAAATGTAAAAACATTCCAGACAAGTTATACCTAAAAATGCGGAATTTTTCCAAGTCCATTTAATAGCGGTCTATGGACTTGTCCTTTAGGAATCTATCTAACCCCTTTTTAAACTCCGTCAAGCTAACCGCCCGTACCACGTTCTCCGGCAACGAATTCCAGAGTCTAATTACACGTTGGGTGAAGAAAAATTTTCTCCGATTCGTTTTAAATTTACCACACTGTAGCTTCAACTCATGCCCTCTAGTCCTAGTATTTTTGGATAGCGTGAACAGTCGCTTCACATCCACCCGATCCATTAGTACATAAGTACATAAGTAGTGCCATACTGGGAAAGACCAAAGGTCCATCTAGCCCAGCATCCTGTCACCGACAGTGGCCAATCCAGGTCAAGGGCACCTGGCACGCTCCCCAAACGTAAAAACATTCCAGACAAGTTATACCTAAAAATGCGGAATTTTTCCAAGTCCATTTAATAGCGGTCTATGGACTTGTCCTTTAGGAATCTATCTAACCCCTTTTTAAACTCCGTCAAGCTAACCGCCCGTACCACGTTCTCCGGCAACGAATTCCAGAGTCTAATTACACGTTGGGTGAAGAAAACTTTTCTCCGATTCGTTTTAAATTTACCACACTGTAGCTTCAACTCATGCCCTCTAGTCCTATTATTTTTGGATAGCGTGAACAGTCGCTTCACATCCACCCGATCCATTCCACTCATTATTTTATACACTTCTATCATATCTCCCCTCAGCCGTCTCTTCTCCAAGCTGAAAAGCCCTAGCCTTCTCAGCCTCTCTTCGTAGGAAAGTCGTCCCATCCCCACTATCATTTTCGTCGCCCTTCGCTGTACCTTTTCCAATTCTACTATATCTTTTTTGAGATACGGAGACCAGTACTGAATACAATACTCCAGGTGCGGTCGCACCATGGAGCGATACAACGGCATTATAACATCCGCACACCTGGACTCCATACCCTTCCTAATAACACCCAACATTCTATTCGCTTTCCTAGCCGCAGCAGCACACTGAGCAGAAGGTTTCAGCGTATCATCGACGACGACACCCAGATCCCATTCTCCCAGTCTCGCAAGGTCCTCCTGTAATCGTTCACATTCCTCCTGCGACTTGACGACCCTGAATAATTTTGTGTCATCGGCGAATTTAATTACCTCACTAGTTATTCCCATCTCTAGGTCATTTATAAATACATTAAAAAGCAACGGACCCAGCACAGACCCCTGCGGGACCCCACTAACTACCCTCCTCCACTGAGAATACTGGCCACGCAATCCTACTCTCTGCTTCCTATCTTTCAACCAGTTCTTAATCCATAATAATACCCTACCTCCGATTCCATGACTCTGCTAAACGAATATTCTATGTGGCTATACCACATGATCTTATTCTACCTCAACATAACTCTGTAATTGTTTTGCCCCAGAGCCTGTAAACACCTCTCTAGTGCTATGTAAGCCACATTGAGCCTGCAAATAGGTGGGGAAATGTGGGATACAAATGTAACAAATAATAATAATAATAATCCTCTCACACTTGTTTGACAGGTCTGGGCTGTCAAAAGACCAGACCTGTCAAACATAGAACTGGAGGTCCATGGGGCCACCAGACCCCCAACTACCCCCACCCTGAGCCAAGTGAAATGGGGGTTGGAGGTCAGGCGGACCTCTGATGCCCCTGACCTCCCTGACACACGTTCGTGGGGCTGGAGATCTGGGGGGTCTCCATCCCTCCTAACCCACCCAGCATTCCTCAGATATCCCTGTTGGCCCAGTGGGCCACGGGTCAATCCCCCCCATCTGGTGGTCTAGCGGCCCTTCCCCACACCCTACCTTCAGTTGGAGGAGGGAGGTGGCCTCTCTTTTCTTCCATCGGTGCCGCCTCGAAAATGTTTCTCCCTTATATGGCGTGAAGCCCCACCCAGCGCATCCCATGATTCACTGGGCAGGGCTGGGCACTGCCATTTTTGAGGCAGCGCTGATGGAAGAGGAGGGAGGTAGGGGGAGTGGGGAAGGGCCGCTAGACCACCAGGTTGCGGGGTATTGACCCACGGCCTACTCGGCCACCAGGGACATCTGAGGGATGCTGGGTGGGTGGGGGGTTAAGGGGGCTGGAGAATCACTGGTTCTCCAGCCCCATCTGAACCTGTATCAGGGGGGGTCAGGGGGACTGGAATTTAACCGGACCTCCAGCCCTATGTCGCTGGGGGGGGGGGGGTCGATATTCCTGTAGGGGGGCTGCTGCACTGGGGGGAATGGGGGCCTGCTAGCATGCAAATGAATGCTGGACAGGGCTCACCATTCCTCCCCAATGGTCTGCAAACCCTAACACCAGCTCCGAGATGTCATAGGGCTTGCCACGGCCAGCGCACCAATCTTTGGCACGCTGGTCACTGATCATTCGGGATAAATAGGTTTAGCCTGCATTTGCATGCTACTTGCGCTAAGAGCCCTGTTTTGCATGCATTTGCATGCTAATTGTGTTCAAAGCCTGCGGGCTCTGATCACGGGGCAATAGTAAACACAGGTGCTAGTAAGGTGCTAACAGCCTCTAGTACCTGCGTTTACTTCTGATCATCGGCCTACAGATTAGGTGTTCCAAACAAAAGTCTTTATTGGCACACAAACTTAGCACTTTAACGGTATAGACACCTTTCTGTGTATTCCACAAAATGCTCATTTTAATACTGATAAGTTATTTGTAATACATTTGCATAGGTAGCTGCTAAAGTGAATGATAAAAGGGACGTAGAACCTCTTTGTACATTAGACGCTAAATAATGTTTTCTTTAGACCGACTACAACTGACCTACAGCAAACATTTAAAGCATGGTAAGCTTTGTGCATTGAGCCCTTAGAGCTGGGTTGTCTTCCTCAGGAATGAGAGGTTTACTTCCTTGACTTGGGGATACTCTCCTTTCTGGATGATAAAACTAGAATTGATATCATTGTGTAAAGCCAAGTGTACCACTATAGAGGCAGATTGTGTGGCCATCTGCTGTCCACTGCAGCTCAGAGACAGCAGCCTAATTTCCTCGCTCTCCAAGTTCCTCTCCATCTCTACCCAGAATCTTCTTTAGGTTTCTTTATGAAACACTAGAATTAAACCATTGAGAGCACTCCTATGGGGAATGTCTTGGCTATTCCTTTACTCCATTATATATAGATGTACTGCCATAGAATTACCCCCCCTCACCTCAAAGAAATATATACACTGATGGAAATAAATTATTGGCTTGATTAATTTCATGAGCAGGTGATTTGCTCACTTATGATAAGAGACCTTAGAATTCTGATCATACTTCCATTGTAGGGCCAGATACAGTAAGCTGTCTTCAGTGAAACTACAGTTTTTTTATTTTATGTTTAAAGATCATTAAAGACTACATGACAGCATGAAAAAAGGAAAATATTTTCAGACTCTCTAAGAAGTGGCCCAGAGGGCATCCAATTAAAACATTCACTCTAGCAGTCTGATCATTATTTGTTATGTTTACGAGTAATAGTTAAGTTGCCTTTTACTTAGAAGAAATGTGCTACAGACTTCCTTTCTAGTCTGGATAAGTGATCATTTATTATAAATAACTGTCTAGTATATGGTACTGGATGCATATGTTAGTCAGTTATCACTGACCTAATGCTTCTCTATTTCACTTCAGACTAGGGTATAGTGACAGCAGACCTATATTTTTAAAACACTGCTAAGCTCTGGAAATAATGTAGATGAACTAAGCCATGCCTCTGGTATGCAAATTGTGCCTTTAATCATTTTGCATAGACATTTAACAATGTGCTTTCAGGCAGGGTCAGCATCAGAGGGTGGTAAACAGGGCAACTGCCTTAGGCCTCCATAACATAGGGGGCCCCAAACCTGCCTCAAGCTAAAGAAGGCAAAGGGTGAAGGCCAGCTTTTGGGCCCCATATCTGGTTTCTGCCCTGGGCCTCTGAATGTCCAACACCAGCCCTGCATTCAGGGCCGTGCCTAGGGTCTCTGGCGCCCCCCTGCAGACTATCAGTTGGCGGTGGTGGCCCCCCCCCCCTGTGAAAATGATCGCTCACCACTTGCCACACTGACAGGAATTGTCAGCAATATTCTTAGAAACAAACTGCTATACATTGCAAAATAAGATAGCAGATGTAAATTCTCAAAGTGGACATATTCCAAACACTAAAATGAAAATAAAATGATTTTTTTTCTACCTTTGTTGTCTGGTGACTTTCTTTTTCTGATCATGCTGGCCCAGTATCTGATTCTGCTGCTATCTGTCCTCTTAACTCCGTTTCCAGGGCTTCCTTTCCATTTATTTCTTTCCTTTCCTCCTTTCTTCTTCATTTCTGGTCCTCAGCTTCTGCCTATTTTCTTCATCCATGTGCAGTTTTTCTCCTCTCTTCCTTTTCCCTCATTTCATCTCCTTCATCTCTCTTCCCTCCCGTCTATGTCCAGCAATTTCTCCTCTCTCCCTGAGCCCTGCCCTGCAATCCATATTCATCCTTGCCCATCTGTCCTCTGCCCCCTCCATTCATCCCTATCCAGCAATTTCCCTCTCTCCCTGAGCCCTGCCCTGCAATCCATATTCATCCATGCCCATCTGCCCCCTCATTCATCCCTATCCAGCAATTCCCCTCTCTCCCTGAGCCCTGCCCTCCCAATCCATGCCCATCCATGCTCCTCTGTCCCCTGTCCCCTCCATTCATCCCTATCCAGCAATTCCCCTCTCTCCCTGAGCCCTGCCCTCCCAATCCATGCCCATCCATGCTCCTCTGTCCCCTGCCCCTCCATTCATCCCTTTCCAGCAATTCCCCTCTCTCCCTGAGCCCTGCCCTCCCATCCATGCTCCTCTGTGCCCTCCATTCATCCCTAATTCCCTATCCAGCAATTTCCCTCTCTCCCTGAGCCCTGCCCCTCCCATCCATGCTCCTCTGTCACCCTCCATTAATCCCTATCCAGCAATTCCCCTCTCTCCCTTCCATGACCCCCCCACCTCGCATCCATGCTCCTCTCTCCTCTGTCCTCCCGCTCCCATCATGTCCCAGTTGGCCTGGCCCGCCCTCTTCTCCCCTCCCCCTTCGCATCCATGCTCGTCTCTCCCCTGCCCTCCCGCTCCCATTGTTCAACTACTGCCCGCCCTCTTCTCTCCCACCAACATCCCTTTTCTTGTTTTTTCTTTTTAAATTTACCTCCGTGGCGATCCAGCAGCGCAGCGTCAGTGAAGGAGGTGGCGCTCGCCTCCCGACGTCTCTAGCCTTCCCTTCGCTGTGTTCCGCCTTCTTCTGATGTCATTTCCTTGACGTCAGAAGAAGGCGGAACACAGCGAAGGGAAGGCTAGAGACGTCGGGAGGCGAGCGCCGCCTCCTTCACTGACGCTGCGCTGCTGGACCACCATGGAGGTAAATTTAAAAACAAAAAAAAAAGAAAAGGGATGTTGGGGGAGAGAAGAGGGCGGGCAGTACTTGAACAATGGGAGCGGAGGGCAAGCGAGGTGAGCATGGTGCGGCAGCGCCCCCCAGAGGGTGGCGCCTCCCTGCCATGCTTACCTCGCTTTCCGTGTTGGCACGGCCCTGCCTGCATTCAGGGAGCAACTCTATGAGAAGCTGACTTGTAGGTAGCTAGAAGATGCTTAAATTGTGGCATTCTAGTCATTTATGCATTCAAATAGCTTTTTATAGAATACTGACTATTGGAAAATGATGCACCATGATTTGATGATGTGTACTTTGACAGTGGGCATTCATATGGGCAGAATTGGGTGGAGCATACAGGTACATGCATAACTCATAGAATACTATATACACATTGTAGCACACAACTGGGGCTGGTGTAAGTGCTCATGTCTGAAATATAAACATATTTTCAGCCACTTGTGCTAGTATTCTATAAAGAAAAGTAGAGCCTACTTTTCTTTATAGGATTAAAAGAGGCATCATAACCAATGCTTTTGGTAGATAACCTGTTATAGAATTATCCTTAAAAAAAAGCACTAGGGGTCCCCAGGACTGAGACACCAAGCAGAAATTTATTTCTTGTTAGACCTGACACAGGCTGTGTTTTGGCATCTATGCCTGTGTCAGAGGTCAGTGTGATGATTCTTCAAGAAGATTAAAAGCTATCCAAAATAAAATGGTCCAGTTAATCGATAAGATGATCAAATGTGTCTGAGGTCCACCAACATTTTCACACTTTGTGCTTTGGTTTCCCTCTCTCTTTGTTCTCTTATAGAATTACCCTTCATATGCCAGAGACATCCTAAGGAAGAATCTAAGAAAATCAAATCTTATTCTGCTTCACTGAATTACGGACACTTTTTCCAAGCACTAATGTGTGCTTACCGCAGATTAAAATGGCATACCATGAGGTGCATTGAGGCTTCCTACGTTAAGGTGCACATGTGCACACTACCCAAGTGGTAAGAAATAAATGTTATTTTTTTGATTGAAGGGGGCGTGTCTGTGGTGGAGAGAGGGCGGGTCTGCGCTAATCAGTTGAGTAGCCACATTGCCGCACATTAACTGATTAGCACACGATTACCATGTTGGCCCTTACCACCTTCAAAATTGGTGCAGTAATGGCTCGAGCACTAATTGTTGTTAATGGCCACATGCTAATGGCAACATTAGACCATTAATTCAGAAAATGGGAAATTGGCCATTTTCCAGTTGTGCTAGAAATGGCCTTAGCACGCGGGAAGACCCGCGTAAAGGCACGTAAAGGCCACTTTTAGCCACAGCTTTATAAAAGGGCCCCTTAGTGTTTAATGTAATATATAAATTGTTGCAGCTTGTTGGTCACAGGCAGCTTCTACTAATTATCATGGTGCAGTACAAGGTATGTTTTTACTGAACCTTGATTTCCCATAGGAGTCAGCAACCTGTTGTATATTAGTACCGCAGGTTGCAGACTCCTATAGTAAATTAGTAACTACCTGCAAGCCACCTTTCAAGCAGCATTATTCCAGTTGTCCATATAAAGAAACTTGACCTCTAGCAATAGTAGCACAAGACTATCAGTAGAAATGTCATTTTGGAGATGGCAGTGCAGGACCAACTGCAGATTGGTCCTGCACTTAGACCACTGGACCACCAAGAACGGGGCTTTTAGGTCCTCATTGATGGAAGGATGTGGGATTGGATTGGGGTGTGGGAGTTTGATCAGGATAAAGGGCCTGGAGCAGGGGTGGGAGCATGATGGGGGTGGTCTGGATCAGGAAAATGGATATGTGATCGCAGAGTAGGAAACACATGCACTACAGATCATCCATTGAGAGGATGGGAGGGGGGGGGGAGTATTAAAACAAAGTTTCAGTTCTTCCTCATGATTTCTAATGTTATAGTAATTTTCATGACCATTTGTATCCATTGCTCTCAGCATAGTTGATCAATTAGAACAAGTTTTGTCTGCTGACATTCTTACCTTCACTAATGGTGCTTGAAATAAAGGCATTTTCTTCAAATGTGAATAGGCTGAATACGTTAAAAATGTTGATGGATATAAAATTGTAGGTTAGCAGTGGAATTCATTCAATATCCAGCAAGCACCTAAACCTTTCGGGTGAAAGCTGAATAGAATGAAGACATGTATGATTTGTGTACTATACTGTTTTACTTGAAGAGCAGCATATATGTAAGACTGAGATTATTAGTAATGAAGAAAACAACATGGATAGACTTTGATTGTACATAGAAAGCAGTTAATGAATGGAAACAGTGGGTGAAAGTATCAATTCTGCTCAATGCACAATTTGATCCTACTAGATATACCTACTGTCCAACCTCACACAAGTAGTTTTACCAGCTGACATGAATATATGAAAGAAGCTATTGAAATTCAACATAAAAACTAATAGAAGAGCAAGGTATTTTGCATTCTTAATATCATGATTAAAATTTAGCTCATGCTTTTTCAGTAGCAGCTCAGTGTGAGTTGTATTCAGGTACAATAGATATTTCCCTGCTCCTGGAGGGCTTGCAATATAAGGGGCCCTTTTACTGAGCTGTATTAAAAGGAGCCACACACTACGATTAGTGTGTGGGTTTCCCTGCTCTGCGTCCTCTTTTAGCGCAATTCTAAAATGGCTGCATTTCCATTTTCCCCATTAATGATCAGGCGCTAAATTCTAAATTAGCACATGAGCCCTTACCGACACCTACTTAGTAGGTAGAAAGGGCTCATGCACTAATTGGTTGGCATGCGACAATGTAGCTGCACTAACTGTTTAGTGCTGGGCACGTCTATTCTTCTCCCCCCCCCCCCAAATATGCCCCCAGTGCTAAAAAATACAAAGGTGCCCTTTTACAAAATGGAGGTAAGCTCAACGCAGGCTTCCCCTCCCGCCTCTTCTTCCCTTGCTCACACCTCTTCTACTCCCTTTACCCCTGTCCTTCTCTACCTACCTATCACTTTTATTATTCTGCTATACTTAACTTCTATTTTCTTTCTCAATATCCTGTAATCCCTATTACTATGTAAGCCGCATTGAACCTACTTTGTGTGGGAAAGCGCAGGGCATAAATGTAATAATAAATAAATAAGTACAGAGCTACCATAGTAGCCCAGTGGTAGCTCCCACCCCTAGCATGCCATCATATCCAGCACTACAAAAATATTTTCATTTTTATAGTGCCAGTGTGTACCCGGCAGTAATCGGGTAGTGTCATGTGCTGCCTGATAACCGCTGGGTTAGCGCAGGAGCCCTTACCGTCACCTCAATGGGTGGCAGTAAGGGCTCCCCCTGAAATGGCCGTGTGGCAAGTGCTTCACTTGCTACACGGCCATTTCCTGAAGAAAAGAAAGACCTACCTTTAACCCGCTGTGGTAAAAGGGGGCCTCGGCGCATCAAAAACACACACCAATGCCAGTGGAGGCCCCCTTTTGCCACAGCTTGGTAAGAAGGGCCCAAAGTATTTTTAGCACCAGAGAGGCATGTGCAGATGCCTGATCTACTTCAGGGCACCTGAGCGTGCCCCATGGTAGTGCATTTTGGCACAGGGGAATCATATAGTAGTGCTTACCGTCGCTTAAGAAAATGAGCCCTAAGTTTGCACCTGAGACATTAGGAGGAAGATTACTAAAAAAATACACATTTAAAAGTTTAATAATATAAATGAGCAGGAAAGATCTAAGAGTCAACTGAAAATTAAAAATCTGATGAGTGATTTAGTACATTTTTCCTTTACTAGTGCATTAATTGAAAACAAGTTGTTAATCTATTTCATTTCGTAAAAACCAATTATCATGAAACTTACAGGAATTTAAAATAGCTCAAATTATGCAAAATAAAGTGCATGCATTAGAAGTGTAAAATCCAATAAAATATGATTAAAATCTCTTGATGTTATGTAAATTAATGTGGAATTCAGTGTACAATAGGTGTTAGTCTACAATATATCAAACTTTTTATGGTAAATTATCAGAAAAAAATATATCCTGTTTTTTTATAATTATGGCCTTTGTCCTTATTTGAAATGATTCTATCTTTATTAAGTAATAAATTCTTTAAGGATTCTCTACTGTTCCCTTTCGTATATTTATTGTGTACATTATCCTTGAGGCTACAGCAATAGGATAAGTACATTAAATAAAATCTCTGGGGTCGATATTCAAATTATTTAAATGGCCAGGAGATGTTCCTGGCTGTTTAAATCACTTGTCCAGGGCTATTCAGGCATATTCAGTGGCACTTAACTGGATAGTGCCACTGAATATGCCTGGTTAGTGTCTAAGCTGAAACTGGCTACTTTGTGGGAAGCCTGAAGGTGGAGTTGACACATACACAGTTAAATGCTGACATTCAGTACTTAACCACATAAGGTAACTGTATAAATGGGACCACATAAAACAGCTCCCTATCCTTCTTATTTTCGAAAGAGAAAAACGCCTATAGTGCGACCTAAATCGGGAGATAGACGTTTATCTCGCAAAGGCGCCCAAATCGGTATAATCAAAAGCCGATTTTGGGGGCATGGGCGTGTCGAAGGCGTGGTGGAGGCGGAACTGGGGTGTGGTTATCAGCCGGGGAGAGATGGGCGTCTTTAGCTGATAATTGAAACAAAAAAAAGGCGTTTTTACCGCGATTTTGGGTCACTTTTTTTGGACCCTTTTTTTTCACGAACAAGTCCCAAAAAAGTGCTCCAACTGCCCAGTTGATCACTGGAGGGAATCGGGGATGACCTCCCCGGACTCCCCCAGTGGTAACTAACCCCCTCCCACCAAAAAAAAAACACTTTACAAACTTTTTTCCAGCCTGTATGCCAGCTTCAAATGCCGTACCCACCTCCATGACAGCAGAATGTGTTCGAGCTTGTCACAGCCTTTCCCTTGGTCAGATGTGGCTCTCGGGTGCAGTACAGGGTCACATCAGCATTGCATTGTGGTGGGTGTAGGGTATTGGGCTCCGTGATTTCATTAGCTTGTGTTACAGTCTCACAATGTTGGTAGTTGGTAGGCTCTTCTCCCATGGTGCTTTTCCCCCTGCCTACTGGGTCAGAGTGTGCCCTGTTGTGTTTCCTGTTGTAGTCCATGCGGAAGTGGCCATTTTTGTAAGCCAGTTTTAGTTCCGTTTCCTGTGTTAGCCACGTTAGAGAACTTAGTTCTTACCTTGAATGTGGCTGAAAGAGGGCATTGTACAGCATTCTGCCAGCTCTGACCTACTGCTAATCTCAGTAACAGGGAGACTCGTTGCCAGTGGGGCACAACCTCTGATCAGCAGTTAACTGTGAGTAAGCATGCTTATTCCAATAAAGGACGTTTTCGGAGAGATTAGTCTTCAGGTGTCAACTGGTGTGCCAATGTTATACAGCAGCAACCAGTCCTAGAGGCCTGCGTGTATGCAGGTCCCTGGAGCACTTTTAGTGGGTACCGCAGTGCACTTCAGCCAGGTGGCCCCAGGCCCATCCCCCCACCTGTAACACTTGTGCTGGTAAATGGGAGGCCTCCAAAACCCACTGTACCCATATGTAGGTGCCCCCTTCACCCCTAAGAGCTATGGTAGTGTTGTACATTTGTGGGTAGTGGGTTTTGGGGGAGGGGGGTTGGGAGCTCAGCACCCGTGGTAAGGGAGCTATGCATGTAGGAGCTCTTTCTGAAGTCCACCGCACTGACCTAGGGTGCCCAGTTGGTGTTCTGGCATATCAGGGGGGGGGGGGCGAGTGTACTATGAATCGTGGCCCCTCCCACGACCAAATGGCTCGGATTAGGTGCTTGACGATACATTTGAACTTTATTCACGATTATTATATAAATATATATCAGTTTGATAACATCAATAGTTGTGATGGACTCCAGTTTCAAGTTCATTATAGTCTTTCTATACCACACTATTGGGGTACCTTCATGGCGGCTTACAATCTAAAAATTGTGAGGAATATGCAACAAGATAAAAATAAAAAATAGACATGACTATTAGGGAAGGGGAAAAAATACAATAATTGATAGAACAGAGCAAGGGACAAGAGAGAATGCTCCAAGTGCCATCCAAGGCACCTCCCATATACCTGCTAGGGAGAACGGAAACATATGCATCCTTAAAAAGGTATGTTTTAAGGCCAGTTTTAAATTGATCAACTGATGTCTGGAGATGAAGTGATACAGGAAGTGAATACCACAGATAGTGTCCGTGTACTGTAAAAATAACATGCCTAGTGTGCTCATGCATTATTTCACAATGATTTGGATGCACTGCATATGAAATGCATAGAAAAACGTCTTAAAATGGGTTTTGAAAGTAGTGATTAAGTTGTTTTGGTAAAAAAAAAAAAAGTCCATCTGCAATTTTTTGTGCTTCTTTTTGGATGTTTTTCTGTTTCAAAAATGAGCCCCGTAAGGTCACAGACTTAGTTTAAAACAATCAAATCACATGTTAAATCAAACATAAAAATACAAAATTCAAATATAAGTACAACTGCCTCTACACTAGTCCTGAGGAACATGGTGACTACTTTATGTTTATTGGAGCCATTGATAAGTGGTGGCAGAGTTCAGATGTGGCAAATACCTTTTGGTTGAGGGAGCCAAACAAACCAATCTCTACCCCAAGCTCCCTACCTGCAGATGCCATATGAGGTAAAAAGGTAGTCAATCCATGGCCCAATGGCCTACTTTCCATGGTATATTGAATATTTAACCTAAGTTTTATTCAACATTTCAACTGGCAGTGGCCAGTGTATTATCTGCAAAACCAGAATGGATAATTCACATTTTCTTCCATCCCAGTGAAGACAGTAAGGTCATAGTAAAGTCTTACTATTCAGATTTTATTTTTCCATCTATTAGTTTTTCTTTCTCATCTCATTTCTCAATTGTTTATATCATACTCTTCTTTGTTCTTTGACTCTCCTACACTGACTTCTTGATCTCTTCACCTCATCTTTCTGTTTTAAAACATGTTTTACGTGGAGGGGCATTTTTGATATGACATCTAAGTCATGCTTTATTACTTATTCACTCTGGTCCCATCAGCTCATTCACTCAGGAACCACACAACACTCAGAGGATTAAAAGAACTGGAACATTTATTAACTCTTAACCAGTGGCGTAGCAGGGGGGGCTGCCACCCGGGACGGGGCGGTTCGTTGTTGCACCCCCCCCCCCGGGTGCAGCACGATGACATCCCCCCCTCGGCGCATTGACAGCCCCCGACCAGCTCCTGCACCCTACCTTTAAAAAGAATATCGGAATCCGAGGTGAGGCGCAGCGCCTCGCACCTGCCCTACACTTAAAAGAAATGTGGACCGTCGGGCCTTCCCTCGCTCTATCTGTCCCACCCTTGCAGAAATAGGAAGTTGCGTTAGCAGAGGGAGGGACAAATAGAGCGAGGGAAGGCCCGACGGTCCACATTTCTTTTATGTGCAGGGCAGGAGCGAGGCGCTGCGCCTCGCCTCGGATTCCGATATTCTTTTTAAAGGTAGGGTGTGGGAGCTGGTCGCTGGGGGGGGTTGGTCAGTGGGGGGGGGGGGTGTCGATGCACTGAGGGGGGGAGCTGGCAGGGAGCACCCCCCCCTGAGCTGATACCCGGGGCGGACCGCCCCTCCCGCCCCCCCCCCCCTTGCTACACCACTGCTCTTAAATGATGATTTCAACTGTATTGGTCTTCATACAGTTCAATTATAGTTCATATTGCTTTCCAGGTGATCATAAGCAATACACAAGTTCTGGGTTAACACAAGTGCTTAACCCTCATGCCTGTCCAGCAGCTCAATTAGAAACCAGAGCGGATTTCACACTCCCAATGTACTTCAATACCATCCGGGCCAGGCTTCCAATAACTGTATACTCCCTTCAAGCTGCCACCATGAAAGTCTTGCTATCAACCAAGGGTAGACTGCAATTCCACCTGAGCCCCGGTTATGGCCGGATTCCCCAATCCGCTGAGTTCGGACTCCTCAATTAGTTGATACAATACAACAGCTTACTGTCCAGGTAATCTATCCAATGGTTACAATGCTACAGGACTTCCCCTTTTTTTGCAATGGGTTGTGTGGCAGGGGAACCAACAATAACGCCAAACTCAATCCACCGAGTTCGGACTCCTAAATTAGTTGATACAATACAACAGCTTACTGTCAAGGTAATCTATCCATTGGTTACAATGCTACAGGACTTCCCCTTTTTTGCAATGGGTAGTGTGGCAGGGAAACCAACAGTAACACCAAGCTCCCACACCCAGAGCTGGTTATATTATCTAGAGGCAGAACCAGAACAAAATACTTCCTTACAGGCTTCCCTTATATATCCTCTGAGTTCCTCCTGGGTCCTCCAATCACTCCCCTAATGACCTGCTACCCAGGGGCCCACTCTATTATGTTCTTAAACAAACCAAGGATTACATAAGGTTAATCCAAAATGTTTTAAAAATAAAGAGTATTTATCAAAAGAGTGGAGAAAAAGACTTCAGTGTTATAAAATTCCTGAGATGTACAATAGATCAGGAAAAAAAATCACCATCGTGAGTCCTGAAAAAGTCCACAAAATATGTTTCTCCAGATAGTAATGTCTAAATGTCACAGCAAGAATTACTCAAAAGTGACTTGCAATCCAGAGTCCAAATGTAAATAACCATACTCCATAAATATACTTATCTGGTAAGTTTCAACAGCCAGCAGCCCTTTTAATAGCACTGCTGTGCAATAAACTTTACAACTTGAGAACATCTTCAGTCTTTTCAACCAGCTCAAACAGAAGCCAAGTGTAAACCAGATATATAGCAAGGGGTGTCCTCTTTCTCTCTTTGCCTGGACCATCAGCAAGGGCTTGTAAGAAACCCGCTAATTTGGAGTTGCTTCCATTAAGATAAAGAGGGTTATAAATATTTTAAATAATAAATAAATAAATAAATAAATATCTGAGAGCATGTCCTATCAATTGAAGGATGAGGCAGGGCTCCACCATTCCCCTACACAGAACTCAGTCACACCATTATATGAGATGGTCCCACTGGTAGGCAGTGGCATTAGGCTGGAGAACCATAGCTCTGCCCTCAGAGATCCAGGAGACAATTGAAACTACTAGGGGTCTGATGCTTTTAGACCTGAGGTAGTACTGCTACTACTAATCATTTCTATAGTGCTACTAGATGTATGCAGTGCTGTACACATTATATGGATGTACTTTCTCTGTCCCTAGAGGGCTCATAATCTAAGTTTATTGTACCTGGGGCAATGGAAGGTTAAGTGACTTGTCCAAGGTCACAAGAAGCTGCCATGGGAATTGAACCCAGGTTGCCAGGATCAAAGTCTGCTGCTCTAACCATTAGGCTACTTCTCCAGGGTGAGGCCCTAAGACCTGTTGAAGGAAGTTGTAAAGGGGATCATATATGAATGCTAAGTTACATTTTATAACAGCAATGCGTTAAGGGCTTCTTTTACAAAGTGGTGCTACTGAGTAGTGTGCGCTTAATGCGAAGAAGCCCATGGGAATTGAATGCCTTTTTTTCACATCCAGTGAGCCGCTAATCAGTACTGCAGCTTTGTAAAAGGAGCCCTAACTTATCTTAAAGGTAGAACAAATAATAGTGGCCCTTTTACTAAAGGATGTTAAATCCTTAACACAGGCAAACAGACTACCGGAACACATGTTAAAAGCATTTTGTGGTATTTTGCCTGTTTTAATATGCTAAATGTATATTAACTATTTTTTAAAATTATATTTTTAGAGGGGACATGTCAAGTGTTCCTGCGCTATCTAGCTAGTGCGGTCTGATTAGTGTGTGCTACCTGGATAAATAGGAGATAAGTGCTCCCATGTTAATTTTTTGTAGGACTTGTGTGATAATGGCTTGCAAAAAAAAAAATAAAAAAAACTGCCTGATTAAACCTGGGCTCACTGTGTGAAAAAGTCCCACATTAGAATGCACTAAACAGCTAATTTTCAAAGCACTTAGACTTCCAAAGTTCCACATGTTACTATGGGACTCATTTTCAAAAGAGAAAAATGTCCAAAAAGTGTCATAAAGCACTATTTGGATGGATTTCTTTTCAAAACGTCTGAACCTGTTTTACAAATGTGTATCTATGCATTTCGTTTGCAGTGCATCCAAATCACAAGGGGAGATGTGGGGTTTGTTTTGAAGGTGTGGTTAGGGTGGGCTTAGTGCGTGCTTAACACTAGACCTCTTTTTCTAATGAATAAGACACAAAAAGGTGTCCTAAATGACCAGATGACCACTGGAGGGATTCAGGGATAATCCTCCTTTACTTCCCCAGTGGTCACTGACCCCTCCCACCCCCCAGAAATGTGAATAAAAATAGTATTCACCAGCATTTATGACTGCCTCAGATGTTATAGCCAGGTCCATTAGAGTTGCATGCAGGTCCCTGGAGTAGTGTAATGGTGAATGCAGTGCACTGTAGACAGGTGGATCCAGGCCCATACTTCCCCCTACCTATTACACTTGTGGTGGAAACTGTGAGCCCACAAAAAGTTCACCAGAAACCATACATCATGAAAAGTTCAGAAATGGAAAACAATAATATTAACCTCTCTCACAATATGCTAATGTATCAACCTAAGCATTTATTGCACTTCTGTATTATGTACTAGACTTCTACAAATCTAAATTTTGTAACCGCCTTTTTAGCAATATGTAAACCACAAATGCAATAAACAAGTATATAAATAAATTAATAAATAAGGGCTATTATAGTAGTGTACAGTTGGGGGTAGTGGTTCTGGGTGTGTTTTGGAGGGCTCTGCAGACAAGATAGGGGTGTACCTGGGAGCATTTATATGAGGTCCATAGTATTGCCCCTGGGGTGCTGCATTGCTCTCTTAGGATGTCTGGGGGACAAGTCTGCTTAAAATGCTGGACTCTCCTATATCCCAATGGCTTGATTTTCTACGTTTTTCACTTGAGCATCTTTTTTGTAAAGTGGCCTGAAAAGATAACTGCATAGGGCACAAATCCTTGTTACAAATAGCATAAAAAAAAAAAAGAAGACAGACATTTTGCTTTTTCAAAAACGGTTACATTTGCTATTCGGTTTTGTGACGTTTAGCGCAAAATGTCCAAAGTCCAATTTAGATGTCATATCAGAAATGCCTCTATATGTAGCTTTGTAAGTCTTAGTGTTTTGAAAATATGCCTCTTTGCCAACATTTTACCACACGTTAGTAAGAGAGCTCCTAATTAAGGGAGTCTTTTACTTTGGTGCGGTAGCTTTTTTAGCTCGCGTTAAAAATCAGCTGCCACTATTTAGCACAAGCTGATTTTTAGCGTGAGCTAAAAATACTGGTGTATCTTAGTAAAAAGATACCCTAAGTACTTCAGATGAAAATTTTTAAAAATTCAGCCTGCAAAATGTTGTGTTATGAAGAAGCTGGTAGGTAATCAATTTTAAGAAAAGCAATTAAAATATCATTCACAAACATAAACAGTAGTATAATGTTATATCTGTACTGTGATATCAAGGCCAAGTTATTACTCACTTAAGCCTCTTGAGGTTTGGTGTTTACTGACAAATGTTAACGATGACTACAGCTTCATTATCTCACACATTATCACTCCAGACTTTTAATGACCTAGACAGACCTAAATTACACTTTCTGCAGAAATGGAAAGATAAAGCTATCTAGAGACCTCTATGAGGGGTCTTCCCTGATTTGTGGAAAGTGTTTTGGGGATGTTTTGATATAATATATCCTCAGATTCAATGTTTGTTCTTTCCCAGAAATTTATGGTATCTCCAGTATCTAATTACCTTTCCTTTCATGTTACTTCCTGGATTATGTTTGGTCACAGAAATACTGTATGTGCATGAGCATTTGTGTGGGTGTGTGTGGGTGGGTGTGTGTGTTAGTAGGGGAATGGGGGCAGATGCAGTTACAATGAAATTACTTAATAGAATACTGTACTACGATTCCATCATTGATAAAGGAGCTCTATTCTACTGGGTGAGTAAGGAAAGCAGACTCACAGTAATGGTACAATAAAACCAGATGCTTCTACACATTATCTATCTGTCTATAGGCAGACATCTGTAGATAGATATATAAACAGACAGATATAACTGTTTTAATGGCATTTGTGTATGCTAATGGGTGTCTCAGCTTCTACCGCCAGCTGATTTCTACCGCAGGCTAAAAATGCTACTGTGGCGTAGTAAAAGACCCCCCCCCCCCCCCCAAATGAGCAGGAATCCCTCTATAGTAAAATCTGTAAACCAAAGAATCTTAAATTGCAACCTCATCTCTTCAGGCTACCAATGACATTTCTGCACTGCACTAACCAGACAGGGAAACATTGTACTGTTCCTGCTGGTTTCATGTTAAGCCCCTGACACAGCCCTTGAGAGAGCGAAACACGGCCTTGTTGGGTGGTTAGAGGAAAGTTATATGCTGATTTTATGTATCTGCATTGAATAAATTGTGTTTTATTTCACCCCATGGGTCTGCTTTTCTTTTCTGCTGTTCTGGATCTTGCAGACCGCTTGCCTGTGTACTTTTTGGAAACTTAGGGGCCCATTTACTAAGATACGTAAGCGTCTACATGCATCCAATGCATGCCAAAATGGACTTACCGCACAGCTACTGTGTGGCTCTTGCGATAATTTCATTTTTGGTGCACATCTGATACGCGCATCCCAAAAAATAGTTTTTATTTTTGGACACGAGTACCGGACATGTGCCAACTGGCACTTGAGGCGCATAGGTCATTACCGCTCGGTTACTGCATGAGTCTTTGCCGCTAGGTCAATGTCTGGCGGTAAGGTCACAGACCCCAAATGGATGCGCAACAATTTTGATTTTGCCGCACATCCATTTTTGGCAAAAATTTAAAAAGCCCTTTTTTACAGGCACACTGAAAAATGGATCGGCACACGCCCAAAACCCGCACCTACACTACCATAAGCCATTTTTCAGCACACCTTAGCAAAAGGACCCCTTAATTACAGTCCTTTTCTTTTTTTTCTGGATTTAATTTCAAATAATTTTGACATTTCATGCCACAGTCATCGCCAAGCATTGATTCAATTGTTGCATGCTCAACTGCTTATCCTGAGACATGTTAATTAACAACTAGATCTTATTCTTAGGTGGTGATTCCTAACTCAGAAGCCACCATTTTGTACCCCATAGTAAGAATTACTTTTCCTTATGTGCATCATTTTGCACTTGTCCACATTAAGGGCCCTGTTTACTAATAAGTGCTAGCATTTTTAGCATGCACTAATGCACAAGACACCCATAGGAATATATGAGTGTTTCTAGCATTAGCACACGCTAATTTTTAGCGTGTGCTAAAAACACTAGCTCACCTTAGTAAACAGGGACCTAAATTTAATCTGCCTCATCTCCTAGTCTTATGAGATACTTTTGCAAATCCTTATAATCCTTTGTTGTTTTAACAAGTTTGAATAATTGTGTGTTATTCAGAGAGCAGAAATAATTGGAAGCATGTTGAGGCATATTAAAACTTTAACTGGAATATGCTAATATCCAGTACTATGTAGTTAAAATTAATGGGTTAAGTCTGGTTGAAAAATTGCTGTCCTAAAGTTAACCAATTAAGGAGTCATCTTGCGAAGAACTAACTCTGTGCTAAATAATTTTTAGTATTTTTTGAAGGGGTTGTGTCAGGGGCAGAGAGTGGGCATTCTTCCACTAACCAGTTAGTGCATCTATATTACTGCATGCTAACTGCTTAATGCGTGGATAAGGCTGGCGTCCTTACTGCCTACAAAATAGGAAGTGGTAAGTGCTGCCACAGTAATTTTTCAAATAGATCACAGTCATTAATGGAAAAAAAAATAGAAAATCAGGGTTTTTACGGCTGCAGGAAAAATGGCCTTAGCACATGGGAATGACCTGCATAAGGATGCACTAAGGCCATTTTTTTTTACTTCAGTTTTGTAAAAGGACACATGGGTTGTCTGACTAAATTTATAACTGTTACTATTAGTCTTTTGACTTAACTGATTTTATTCCTAAACAGTTATCTTATACCAGATTCCCTCCATTGAGTATCACACTTTTTCTCCCTGGGCTAATTTTGACTTTTCATTTTTAATATATAGCATTGTATATATATATATATAAATGTCAGTGACAGCTATAAGAAAAATTAATTAAAGCTATAAGACATACTTTGGCATTATTGAAGAATATAACTAAGAAGGATTAGCTCCTTCATGATTTGGAAAGACATCCAGGACCACAGTTTTTCAATATAGATTAGTGGATCACATAATCCCTGGGCACATCGGATGCTACCTAGGTGATTACCCCAGCAGTAAGCAGTTTGAGTGTTCAAGATGTGCTTCACTTAGGGGTCTATTTACTAAGTTGAATGATCCGTTAACATGGCAGTTAATGTCCAATAACAGTTAATGCAGATGCTACATTAGCAATGAAACCATTGCTAATTTACATTAACAGCGAATGTGAAATGGGGCAAGAATGGGGTGGAGACTTCACCTTTCAGTTAATCCAGAGGTGGTTACGGTGTATTAACTGCATGTGGCACAATTAGGGCTCCTTTTACTAAGCGGTGGTAAGCCCAATGCGAGCTTACCACTCGCTATACAGGAAGTACCACTGGGCTACCATAGCAGCCTTGCAGTACTTCCCACCCCTAGCGCGTCGTCATTTCCAGCGCTACAAAAATAAATTTTTGTAGCGCTGGAGTGTACCCAGTGAACCCAGTGGTAATTGGGCGGTGCCGCGCGCTGCTCAGTTACCGCAAGGTTACATAGTAACATAGTAGATGACGGCAGAAAAAGACCTGCATGGTCCATCCAGTCTGCCCATGACAAACTCATATGTGTATACCTTACTTTGAATTTGTACCTGTCCTTTTCAGGGCACAGACCATATAAGTCTGCCCAGCAGTATTTCCCGCCTCCCAACCACCAGTCCCGCCTCCCATCACCGGCTCTGTTACAGACCGTATAAGTCTGCCCTCCCCTATCCTCGCCTCCCAACCACCACCCCCTCTTCCCCCCAACTGCTCCGCCACCCAATTTCAGCTAAGCTTCTGAGGATCCATTCCTTCTGCACAGGATTCCTTTATGCTTATCCCACGCATGTTTGAATTCCGTTACCGTTTTCATTTCCACCACCTCCCGCGGGAGGGCATTCCAAGTTAGTTGCTGTTGAGACTTGGAAGGAGGAGGAAGTGCTGCCAGAGGCTCTGCAGGCTTCCAGGGGGAAGGGAGTGAGGCCTAGCTCCTTCCCCAGAAATGAGGAAGGTCCCTGGGGAGCAGTCCTCAGGAAAGCCCCAGGCCAGGGGGTCTCCTGGGGCCAGGGACCAGAAGGCCAGGAGAAGTAGTTCCCTCTCTGGCAGGACTCCAGAGAGGAGGGAAAGGAGCCCTGTGGATCGAAGAGTGCAGGCTTCCATGGGAGGAACCCAGACCGGTACCCCCCTCACAGTGGCACGCCATCTAGCAGGTGAGGGGGGGAGAGAGCTGGGGGAGGCCCCAGAGAACAGCAGATCGGAGGAGAGAGCAGAGGTAATGGAGATCTGCCGGGAGGCCCTACCGGTGTCAGAGGAGGAGGACAGTGACTCCTCAGAGGAGGAAGATTTCACAGACTATAGTCAGGATCCAGAGGACCCGACCAGTGGCCTGATTCAAATGGTGAGAAAAATAAAAAGCACAGAAAAAGAGGTGGTAGAGTTGGGGAAACGGGTTAAAATGGCAAAAGCCCTGTGCAAACTAGCCCCAGTGGAGCACCGCAAGACTTATACAAAGGAGGTAACCCGTTTACTCAAGCTTCTTCAAAAGAAAGAACATTTGCTGGGGGCATTGAAAAAGGGCCCTGGGAACCCTCTGAGAGAAGTTTACATCAACAGAGAAAGAATGGCCTTGGGGGGAAAAGCCCTGACAACCTTCAAAAAGTCACAACAGCAAACAGAGAAGGAGAGTAGGAGCTCAGACCTTGGGCCCCAGAACACCCAGGGGCCAAAGGAGCTTCCTGGGCCCAGTACCCAAAAGACTTTACAGTATATGCAGTACCTTGCTAGTCAGTCTCTGGCAGCTTCTGAAGCAAGCAGGACTGGAGGTGGGGCTGGAGAGGCATGCTCGTTAAGGGAACCTGAGGTTGGAAAAACTGAACAGGAAAAAAGTTTTAAAACCCAGACTTTTCATCTTGTAGAAACAGGGGCTGGAAGTTCAGGAGAGCGACTCTTTTCTACATCAGTGGAAGCAGAACTGAAAAACTTACTTGAGCAAGAAGCAAGAGGTCAGCAGAGGCAGTTGCAGCCACAGGTTTTGTGCCCATTGCCTGCAGCAGGAGTTGAGAGCAGCAAACAAACACTGACTCCATTGCAGCTGGGGAGGCCCCGCCCACGCAGCACTGAGGGGCTGGAGGTCACGGCCAGGCAGGCTGCAGCACTGCCAAAGACTGAGAATGGTGAGGTTTTAGCAGAGGAAAACCTGGTGACAGAGAGTGCTGCAGCTGGACAAACAGCAGGTGAAAAGGAGGGGTTCTCGATAAAGAAAGCACTGGAGGATCAGGAGTGTTTGCAACAAACCAGCCTGGCAGCAGAGGCTCCAGCCAATCGGGCTGTGGGAGCAGGAAAGACTGCAGAACAGCTACAAAGGCTGGCAGGGGAAATAGCTGCAGCGCCAGAAGATTCCCCATGTGTGAGAGGGCAGGCACTTCTGGAGTGTGGGAAGCCTCATCCGCTTGGCGAAACAGCGGGGCTGGAGGATCCGAAGGAGCAGAACGTTGGAGGAAAAAGGGACCCGGTCCAGAGAGCAGGTTTTGGGCGGGAGGGAGGGGTGCTTGCCTTGCCATGCGCACCAGAAGTAAACTTAACTGGTGGTACTAGGGATTCTGATTCCGGCCAGGCAGCGGGGTGGTTGGCTCTGGGGGGAGGGGTTGATTCGACGGGAGGGGGGCAGGGGCACTGGGAGGGGACCAGTTATATAGGGGAACCTGCTCTCAAAGTTCCTATCGATAGGGAGACAGGCAGGGTTTCTGTTGCAGGAGGCATTGAACTGATGGACACTGTGACTACAGGGGATACGAGTGCTCGGGGGGTGAGGGGTGCAGGGGACCAAGGTTTGCTGGTTGAAGGGGTACAAGGCATGTTGGGGGGAGGGATAGGGAGGGAGGGGAGGGAGGCTGAGAAACGGGGAAGGCAAGAGAAGGAGGATATGGTGCATCAGGAGCGGGGGGGTCCCCGCGCTGCAGAAGGGGGGGGACGGTGGGGTGGGGGTCCGTCCTTTGCGGCGGTGGTGGGTGGAGGAGGTGGCCGCAGGGGAACTAGGGGGGTAGGGGGCAGCGGGGAAGGATGGGGAGGGGGGTGGGGGGGAGGCCAGGTTCCCAAAAGGAGGAATGTGGTACAATTGAGATGGGTGGGGGAGGGGGGGATGCCAAGCAGGGATGCGGTCCTGAGATTGGTCCTTGGTCTAGGATTCCTCCCAGAGGACCTCTATGCCTGTATTCATCCGGTGAATATACCAGAATACGATGTCAGCTTTCTAACCCAGCGAGGCATGGAGGTCTTCTGGGAGAGATACGAAGGGGTACGGGGGAGAGGGGACTGGAAGAACTACCGGGCCGTACCGATCAGCAGACCCGACCTGGTGCAAGTAACCCTTCTTGTTCGAAATGAGTCTCTATCAGGGGCGGACCTGGCCTTCTGGCTACAACGGTACGCAGAATTGCGTACCCCCTTGTCCAAACTCCCGGACCCCAGTAGGGTGTGGGCTGGAGGTTGGGGTGCGCAGGTTAGGCTGAGGCAGGCAGGGCATGTCACCCAGCACATTCCCTCCTCGGCGTTCATCGGCAGGGATCGGATTCTCTGCTTTTATAAGGGGCAGCCACGGCAGTGTCACAAGTGCGGGTCGTTTAGACATTTTAGTATGTCATGCCCGGTTGTGCAGTGTGGAAAGTGCGGGTCTAAGGAGCATCCCACGGAGTCCTGTATGTCTATTCGGTGCAACTTGTGTGGGGGTCTGGGGCATGCATTTCGAGCCTGCCCTTGGGCCTCCCATAATGGGGGTGAGGAGGAGATAGATAGGGATGGTTCAGGTCAGGGGGAGGGGGGAGGGGAAGCAGACCATGATCAGGTTCCCGGGGCGGGAGGGAAAGGGTCCAGGGAAGGACAGGGACAGGTAGAGGGGGGGGGCTTGGGGGAGGGTCGGAAGCGGCAGGAAGGGGAGGATGAGGGCTGGACGCGGGTGTCCAAGAAACAGCGGAGAGGAAGGGTGGGAAGGGGGGTGGGAATGGGGATAGAAGTAGGGAATAGATTCAGGGGTTTGGAAGAGGAGGGAGGGGTTGAGGAACTGGCTGGTGAGGAGGTAGAGGATGGGGGTAGCCGGCAGGACGGGTTGGGAGGTAGGGGAGAAGGAGTGAAGGGAACAGCGGGTAAGAGGAAAGAGAAACGGGAGGGGAGGGTTTTGAGGGACAAAGAGGGGGGAAGGGTAGGGGGGGAGGTGGGTGGATCGGGGGAGGTGACGGCTGATGCAGGGAGGGCGGGAGAGGAAAGGAAGGTAAGAAAGGATGTAGTAATGCAGGCCCGTGAGGGGAGGGAGGAAGGGTCGGAGGCGGGATTGATGGGAAGGGTGGAAGAAGAGGAGGTAGTAGGGGTGGAAGAGGGAGGAGAGGAGGGGGGCAGGTCGCTTGATGATCCCCAGGGAGGGAGGGAGGTGGGTGAAGACAAAAAGAAGATAGGGAGGAAGAAAGCAAGGGTGGGGGAAGGGATGTTTAAGCTAGGGGTCCGGGATTGGGCGGAGGAGGAAGAAGAGGGTGGAGGGGAAGGGACCACGGATGATGGTGTGGAGAGAAGGGAAGGCAGCCAGGAAGGCGGGGGGTGTGGTAGCGAGGACTGATGGCGGGACTGCTATTGGTGTTCGCCACACTTAATGTGGCTAGTGTCGCCTCCCAGAGGGCAAGAAGCTTGGCATTTGATGGCCTCTCTGCTGTGGAGGCGGACTGTTTCCTCCTCCAGGAGACCCGGTTGCAGACGCTAGAGGACATCCGGCGGGCAAAGAGGGCCTGGAGATGGGGACCCTCTATTTGGGGTCTGGCCGGGGAGAGGTATGGGGGGATAGGCGTCCTCTTTAAAACCAATAAAGTAGAGATTCAGAGGGTGGTGGAGCTGGGTATTGGTAGGTGTTTGGTGTTGGACGTAATATTGCGGGGGGTGGCCTTGCGGGTGATTAATGTGTATGGACCGCAAAGCAAACAGGGAAGGTCTGCACTGTTCAACAAAATTAAGCCTTACCTATACACTTCAAGGCAGTTGGTGTGGGGAGGAGACTTCAACACTATCTTACGGAAAGAGGATAGTGGGGGGCGGGCACCACAAGTACGTTATGATGGGGTTCGACTAGCGGGGATTATGAAAGGAGCAGGGCTGGTGGATGTACATATTGCACTTGGTGGTGGGAATCAGGGTTTCACCTTTTCACGGGGCACCTGTAGGAGCAGAATTGACCGGTTTCTAGTTCGGGAAGGGGCATGTAGGCAGGCACCTAGGGTGGTGGAAGTAGATTTCTCTGACCACAGGATGGTGATGATAGAGTTGGGGGGAGGGGGGGCGTGCAAGCTAGGGAAAGGGTTGTGGAGATTGAATCTCAAATGGTTGAAGGAGGGGGTGTTGCACCAGGAGTACCTGGAATTCCTAGCAGACCAGGTGTCCATTCAGGGTGTCTTCCCTTCCCTCAGGGACTGGTGGGAAGTACTGAAACACCGCACCAGAGGGTTTTTTCTCCGTCAGGCAAGGCGGGAGGGAAGGGAGGCCACCCGGTTGGGGATCGCCCTGAGAAAGCGACGGGATAATCTAATTTCCCGGGGGGGGAGGAGGGAGGATATTGAGGTACTGCAGCAGGAGGTTGAAAGAGTACAGTACAACCGCTACTCTTCCCTCGTCTACGAGCGGGACTTCGGGAAGCTGCTTGGTCCGGACCCGTATGACTGCTGCAAGGAACGAAGGGAGAGGAGGGTGGTGGTGGGGTTTAGGGATGAGGGGGGGGTGCTCCAAGAATCCAGGGAAGGTATTTTGCGGGTGGTGGGGACGCATTTTGGGCGGGTTTTCTCGGACCTACAGTTGGGGACAGAGGCCATGGGAAGATATATTGAGGGGACCCCGGGGGTGGGTAACTGGGGGCCCCATCTTCAGGTCTTAACGCAGCCGTGGACGCTGGGTGAGGTGGAGGAGGCCATTGGGGCCTTGCGGCGCAGAACAGCGCCGGGGCCGGATGGACTTCCGGCGGAGTTTTACCAACGGTTCAGGGACCAGCTGGCGCCGCTCTTGCTGGAACTCTGGGAGGAGGCGCGAACAGGAGGATCCTTGCCAGAGTCTATGGGAGGATCAGCATTGGTCCTCCTTAGCAAAGGCAAGGATCCTCAAGACGTGGCGAACTGGCGACCAATAGCACTATTGAACAGCGACCGGAAGATCTTCGCCCACATGCTTCATGCTCGCATGAGGAAGGTCTCCGGTGAAGTGCTAGCAGTCCCGCAGAGGTGTGGGGTCCCAGGAAGGGGGGTGCTGGAGGCAGTAGCCTGGGTGAGGGAGGGCTTGGAACATAGCCGGGTGGGAGATGGTAGGTTGGTCGTGGCCTTGGACCAGGACAAGGCTTTCGACCGAGTGCAGTGGGAGTTCTTGTGGAAGGTCCTGGATCACTATGGCTTCCCGGGGGAGTGGATCGCACAACTGCAACTGTTGTATGCTGGGGCGCGATTTTTTCCCCTGGTGAATGGATGGAGGGGGGCGGAGGTGGGGGTCACGGCAGGGGTACGGCAGGGGTGCCCATTGAGCCCCCTGCTGTACGCTTTTGCCATAGATCCCCTGGTGCGGAGGCTGGGAGGGGGGGGGGAGGGAGGGCTCAGAGGGGTAGAGGTTGGCAAAGGGAACGTATTGAGAGTCATCGCTTATGCAGACGATGTCACCGTTTGGGTGGCAGACCAGAGGGAGGGGAGGATGCTGCGGGAGACCCTTGAAGAATATTCCAAGGCATCGGGGTCACGGGTAAACCTGGGTAAGTGTACTAGCTTGTGGGTGGGTCCAGAGGAACGGCGATTTAACCTAGGGGGCGGGTTTCCTGCAGGGATTGAAAGAATGCGGGTGTTGGGAGTGTATTTTGGGGGGGGGGATTACGGGCGGGAGAGTTGGGAGCAAAAGATATCGGAGGCAAGGGAAAAGGTGGATCGTTGGAAGGGGGTGGCGGATGTCCATGGCAGACAGGGTCCGGTTGTTGAAGACCCAGATAGTCCCCATGTTTCTCTTCTTGAGTTACATCTGCCTTTTGCCGGAATGCTGTTTCACTTCATTGTACAGCGTGTTTTTTCAACTTTTGTGGGGCAACAGGATGAACCCGGTAAAACGCAATATTACTTACCGGTCACGGGAGGAAGGGGGGGTGGGGATGGTAAACCCTGTCCTGCTATTCTCCTCCCTGTTCATCCAGTTTAACCTTGGGCGGGGGGGAGGGCCGGAGGCCCCAGGGTGGGCACAAAGTGTTGTGCAGTGGTGGGAGGGATTTTGGGGCCCTTGGTGGGGAGGGGGGAAGGTGGGGAGGTTGCGGAAGGGTTTCCCGGAGGGGGTAGGCTACTACAAATCCTTAGTAAAGCTGGTCCGGTTGTGGGACATTACATGGGAGGAAATAAGGGCGGGGCAGAGGGAGAGCTGGGTGGAGCGGGTTCGCTCCCAGCATTTCTCATCTCCCCTGACTCTTAGGGATGCTCCAGGGCCCGTGCTGAGGCAGGGCCTGCGCTTTATTTCATCTAGACGACTCCCGAACAAGTACAGGGACATTGCCTGGCTGTCCCTTCACGGTAAATTATATGTTAGGGCAAATATGCACCGAAGCATGCAGGACCGAAACTGCCCGAGGGGGGAGTGTGCTGGTCAGCTGGAGACGATGGACCACTTCCTTATGGTGTGTCCATTCTCCAGAGCAGTTTGTGGAAGAGTGGCCGCCTTGTTGGCCATCCCCAGCTTCACGTCCTACACCTATGCAGACTGGGTGTACGGGAGGCAGCAGGGGACGGGGCGGCTGGAGCCAGGTACCGCCTTCCTCATATCAGTCATTATCAGGTACTGCCTGTGGGTGGCTCGATGCGGGGTGTCTATGCGCCAGGAGTGCAGGTCGGCTGAGCAGGTTTCCTGGGACATTGTCCGAGCCGTCCAGGAATTGGCACGCTGGGAAAAGGTGGAGGGGGGGGGTACATAATTTTGGGGTTTGGTGGAAGCATGTCCGCTTGAAGTTGATTTGAATGTATGGTGTGGGGGGGATTTGGGGGGGACGGGTTTTATCGGGTTTGTATTTTTTGTATAAAAGTGTAGTGGGGCTGGTTTTACAACGGCATGATGTAATGTCTTGAATATTGGTTTTTTCCGTTTTATTTAATAAAGGAATTCTCCAAGCGTCCACCACCCTCTCCGTGAAAAAATACTTCCTGACATCTTTCCTGAGTCTGCCCCCCTTCAATCTCATTTCATGTCCTCTCGTTCTACCGCCTTCCCATCTCCGGAAAAGATTCGTTTGCGGATTAATACCTTTCAAATATTTGAACGTCTGTATCATATCACCCCTGTTCCTCCTTTCCTCCAGGGTGTACATGTTCAGGTCAGCAAGCCTCTCTTCATATGTCTTGGAACGTAAATCCCATACCATCCTCGTAGCTTTTCTTTGCACCGCTTCCATTTTTTTAACATCCTTCGCAAGATACGGCCTCCAAAACTGAACACAATACTCCAGGTGGGGCCTCACCAACGACTTATACAGGGGCATTAAAACCTCCTTTCTTCTGCTGGTCACTCCTCTCTCTATACAGCCTAGCAATCTTCTAGCTACTGCCACCACCTTGTCGCACTGTTTCGTCGCCTTCAGGTCCTCAGATACTATCACCACAAGATCCCTCTCCCCGTCCGTGCCTATCAGACTCTTCCCGCCTAACACATACGTCTCCCTTGGATTTCTACTCCCTAAGTGCATCACTTTGCATTTCTTCGCATTGAATTTTAATTGCCAAACGTTAGACCATTCTTCTAGCTTCTTCAGATCTTTTTTCATGTTTTCCACACCCTCCGGGGTGTCCACTCTGTTGGAAATCTTGGTGTCATCCGCAAAAAGGCAAACTTTACCTTGTAACCCTTCGGCAATGTCACTCACAAATATATTGAACAGAATCGGCCCCAGCACCGATCCCTGAGGCACTCCACTACTCACCTTTCCCTCCTCTGAGCGAACTCCATTCACCACCACCCTCTGGCGTCTGTCCGTCAACCAGTTCCTAATCCAGTTCACCACTTCGGGTCCTATTTTCAGGCCGTCTAGTTTATTTAAGAGCCTCCTGTGGGGAACTGTGTCGAAAGCCTTGCTGAAATCTAAGTAGATGACGTCCATAGCACGTCCTTGATTTAATTCTCCTGTCACCCAGTCAAAGAATTCAATGAGATTCGTTTGGCACGATTTCCCTTTGGTGAAACCATGTTGTCTCGGATCTTGCAACTTATTGGCTTAATGCAGGAGCCCTTACCACTACCTAAATGAGTGGAAGTAAGGGCTCCCACCCAAAATAGCAGCGCGGCAAGTGCTTTACTTGCTGCCTGGCCATTTCCTGTAGGAAAGCAAGACTTCCCTTTTACCAGTACTTCAGATAAAAATTTTTTTTAAAATTCAGCCTGCAAAGCTGACAATTTTAAGAAAAACAATTAAAATATCACTTACAAAAATAAACAGTATTATAATGGTATATCTGTACTGTGATATGAAGGCCAAGTTATTACTCAGTTAAGCTTCCCGTGGCTAGGTGTTTACTGACCAATGTTAACCATGACTACAGCTTCATTATCTCACACTTTACCACTCCTGATGCTCCCGGGCCACTGGAGTAATGCTACTTTAGAGGTGGCACAAGCAGTGTTCATTTGCCATGGAAGTCAGCAGTCTGTGGAACTGTTATCCTGCAGGTTGCTGAATCCCATGGTAAATCAAGGTACAGTAAAAGCTTGTCTTTTACTGCACTTTGAAAACGCCTCCCCCCTCTAGTTGAAAAACTGTTGAGTATATTTTCATGATAATCTGGTAAGTTGGAAAAGACTGAAATGTTTCCCTGAAGTATATAAATCTCACTGTAATATCAATCATTTGTTGTGAGTGCATGATATCTCTCACTACTCATAATCCTTTCTTTTCTTTTCCACTTATCTGTTCATGTATAACTTAGATTTAAGAAATTAAATGCTATTGTTCTGGCTGAGGCATAGTATAAAGTACTTGTATTTTGGCAATCTAATTGACTTGTGAAAAAAAAAGTTGTCAGCATAGACCTAGAATACCTTGACTTGGAACATGAATATTTGACACCTAGTTTATATTGTAATATCAGCTAAGGAAATAATACAGATTTTATTATAAATCAAGCGTTCCAATTTCAGCTTGCTTTCCTATGATGCCAATATATTAAACTGAATTCATATGTTATTGCTGCATGTTTAGGTTGCATTCATACCTCATATTAAATGACATGCTAATAAGTTTTGCATGAATTAACAGTTAGCATGTTTACATATTAGCATAGACAGAACAAAAACAACTACATTTCACTAAAGTATGTAGCTATATATTTTGGTGTTAACAGATCTGTGTTCACATTTACAAATTTTAATGTACAATTTTTATTTTTGCATTAATAGAAAATTAGTTATTAGGAAATCTTATCATTAGCTTAAGTTTTGCATTAGACTCATCACAAGTTAATTAATATGTTAGAAACACTATGTGGAGGCAATTTTTTAAAATTATTTTTGCATTTAAAACACAAATTTACTTGTGTAAAAATTACATTGTGCTTAAAAGGAGGCATGGTACAAACTTGTAAGTGATTTTAGAGAAGGAATGTCCAGGGGAGAAGTTTGGGAAGACTATGAACCAGTGGTGTAGCCAGACTGCCAATTTTGGGTGGGCCTGAACCCAAAGTGGGTGGGCACAAAATTTTCTCTCTACCCCCCTCCCCCAGCAAAATGTAGTCACACTCAGATACATTTGTCACACAGGGTAAAGTGCTGCTTTTCAGTGCATCAGATTTCAGACAATTTATTTAATAGCCTAACATCCTTTTCAGTGAGCTTTCAGAGGCCAAAACCTCCTGCCTCAGGTCAGTATAATGCTGTTACGGTATCCTCTCCTGACCTAAGGAAGGAAGTATTGGTCTCTGAAACTTTATTAACACCATATTTCTTTATCCTAAATTAAAAATACAATTATTTTCTTTACCTTTGTTGTATGGCCATTTACTTTTTCTCATTGTGTTGCTCCCAGTCTCTAGATTCTGCTTTCCTTCGTTTTCGCTTAACTCTTCTGCCAGGGTTTCCTGGCCATTTGTCATTTTTCTCTCCTTTTTCTTTGCTTTCTTCAGTATTTTTCTGTCTCTCTCTGTCTCTCTCTCTCTCTCTCTGTCCAGATTTAATTCATTCTTACTATCCATTCTTTAATTTCCTTCATCTACTTATGGCTTTTCATCTTTTTCTCACCCTTGTTCTCCCCATGCCCCTTCCTCTTATTCTCCAGTCTTTCACTACTCTCCTTTTCCATCCAGCAGCTCTCTTCTTTCTCTCCCCATCCTTCCAGTGTCTCCCCTCTCTCTCCCCATCCTTCCAGTAGTCTCCCCTCTTTCTTTCTGCATCCTTCCATCCAGTGTCACCTCTTTCTCCCTACCCTTCCATCCAGCGTCTTCCCTCTTTCTCTCCCCATCCTTCCACCCATCTACCCTCTCTCCTGATCCTTCCATCTAATGTCTCTCTCTCCCTCCTTCTAACCAGTGTCTATCTCTCTACCCTTTTCTGTTCAGTGTCCCTTCTCTCTCCACATCCTTCCAGTCTCTCCCCTTTCTCTCTGCATCCTTTCATCCATCTCCCCTCTTTCTCTCCCCATCCTTCCATCCAGTGTCTCTCTCCCTATCAATCCGTTTTCCCTCTTTCTCTGCCATCCTTCCATCCGTTTTCCCTCTTTCTCTGCCATCCTTCCGTCTGTTTTCCCTCTTTCTCTCCCCATCCTTCTGTCTGTATTCCCTCTTTCTCTCCCCATCCTTCCATTTTCCCTCTTTCTCTGCCATCCTTCTGTCTGTTTTCCCTCTTTCTCTGCCATCCTTCCGTCTGTTTTCCCACTTTCTTTCTCGATCCTTCCGTTTTCCCTCTTTCTCTGCCATCCTCTTGTTTTCCCTCTTTCTCCCCAGTCCCCATCCTGCCATCCATTTTCCCTCTTTCTCGCCCCATCCTTCTGTTTTCCCTCTTTCTACCCAGTCCCCATCCTGCCATCTGTTTTCCCTCTTTCTCGCCCCATCCTTCTGTTTTCCCTCTTTCTACCCAGTCCCCATCCTGCCATCTGTTTTCCCTCTTTCTCGCCCCATCCTTCTGTTTTCCCTCTTTCTACCCAGTCCCCATCCTGCCATCCATTTTCCCTCTTTCTCTCCCCATTCTTCCATTTTCCTTCTTTCTCCCCAGTCCCCATCCTGCCATCCATTTTCCCTCTTTCTCTCCCCATCCTTCTGTTTTCCCTCTTTCTCCCCATTCCCCATCATGCCATCCATTTTCCCTCTTCCGATTCAGGCCCACCCGATTCAGGCCCGCCAGCCCCAGCTACAAAAAGAAGAAGCGCTCAGCTGATTGAGCTGAGCGCCGCCACCAACACTAAAGACGAGAAAAAATATTTAAAAAAAAAGTGCGGCACCGCAGGCAACCTCGAAGCATTGGCTGCTGGCTCTGCAGGCTCCTCCCGTCTCTTACGTCACTGCCCCTGCTTCGCTCCAGGGGCAGTGACGTAAGAGACGGGAGGAGCCTGCAGAGCCAGCAGCCAATGCTTCGAGGCTGCCTACGGTGCCGCACTTTTTTTTTTTTTTTTACATTTTTTCTCGTTGTTAATGTTGGCGGCGGCTCTCAGCTCAGTCAGCTGAGCGCTTCTTTTTGTAGCGCCGGCCCTGCTGCTCAACAGGAAAAGCAGCAGTGGCCGGCAATGGGAGCAATGGGAGTGGGCGGGCCCGAGCTGAAATTGGGTGGGCCTGGGCCCACCCAGGCCCACACGTAGCTATGCCCCTGCTATGAACATTATGTGCCGGATTCTATATATGTAGCGTTGAGGCGTGCACGTAGATTTGTGTGTGCACTTAATCTACGTGTGCGCCTCAATTGTTTAATAAGCGACTTAGTCATGATAAATGGCCGATAACGACCACTTATCATCACTAATTGGATTTAATTGAAATTTACTTGCGTGCTTTGCAAGGCGTATTCTATAAAGCAGTGTGTGTAAATTCTCATACCCCCGGCAAACAGGGCGCATGATGATGGCAGGAGTGTGGGGATGCCAGGCCTATCAATCACATCTACACGTGCAGTTATAGAATTTGGGCCAGCACGTGTAGTTGTAGGTGCATGTATTTACACTAGATTTTCACAGGCGTAAATGGACGTACCTGAATATAGGCATGTCCACCCTGCACTAGGCATAAGTCTATACACTGCCCCTATATTTAGGCATGTCTAATAGAATGCACCAAGGTGTCTCTATTGGACATACCTAGATTCCAGGTGCCATATATAGAATCTAGTCCTATATTTTTACAAAATGTGCATATATGCATCCACTTGATTTGCTAACAAATAGGTGTGTGTGTATCTTAAGTACATAAGTAATGCCACACTGGGAAAAGACCAAGGGTCCATCGAGCCCAGCATCCTGTCCACGACAGCGGACAATCCAGGCCAAGGGCACCTTCATATCTAGGTGCCTTTAAAAAAAAATACCCTCATGAAGGGTTATTTTATAACAGAACTGCTGGTTTAAGAGATCAAGTAGGTGCTATTTCATAAAGACATGTGGAGGGGCATTTTTAAAAGAATGTCCAAGTCAGAATGTCCCAAATGGACGTCCATCTCACATGTATTTTTGAAAAGGAAATATGTCAAGATTTCCTGTTTGAAAATACATGAGATGGGCATCCATACACTGGAAATGTACAGCATGAACATCCATTTTACAAACTGGAACGTCCAAAGTATGAAAAGGGATAACAAGGGACATGGATTCTGTATGGAAGCATTCTTTAAAAATGGCCACACAGACATCCATGTACAGCAGAGGGGCAGCCTAGTGGTTAGTATAGTAGACTGTAAACCAAGGGACCCAGGTTTAAATCCCAATTTAACTCTTATTTTATAATTTTGAGCCCTCCAGGAACAGCAACATACCTAGGGTTACCATATGGCTCCAGAAAAAGGAGGACGGATTGAGCCAGCCGGGTTTTACTTCCATTGCTTGAAAGCAATGGAAGTAAAACCCGGCTGGCTCAATCCATCCTCCTTTTTCTGGAGCCATATGGTAACCCTAAACATACCTACTGTACCTGAATGTACACCACTTCTATAGCCTTTAGGCTTCCAGGTGGCTTATATATTTAGGTACAGTAGATATTTTTCTGTTTCTGGAGAGCTCACACTTACAAAAACAAAAAAAGAAAAACTAGCTGGTCTGAGATTTGAACCTAGATCCCTTGGTTCCCAGGCCCTTGCACTAAACACTAGAAGACCGATATTCAAAGCAAGTTAACCAGCTGGGAATGGCCACTGACTGGTTAACTCACTTGTTTTTAGCTATTTGATCATGTTCAGCAGCACAACCAGTTAGTGCCACTGAAAATGACTGGTTTACACCGAATTTCAATTCAGCTATATCAGGGGCATTCCAGGGACATTTTTTCCCCAATATTCAGATGTAACTGGCCAGGTTTAGTGGATAATAAACTGTCCTAATTTATACGCTAACCCATGCCCGGTTAAGTATAACTGGTTATGTGCTATCTGGATTAAAAAACAAAACAAAACAATGCAGAAGCCCAGACATGGCACGGCATTGAATATTTGGTTTTACCACTGGTGGTGGACAAAGAAACGCTGTCCACAACCGGCTGACTATCGGAGGGTAGGTTAATCCTCAGACTTGCTTCCTGCTTTGTTATACCTGAAGCTGACACATAGCCTGGTATCCCCTTTCAGTTTCATTTTCAGGGGAGAGGGAAAAAACCTAAGAATTGCCATACTGGGACAGACTGAGGGACCATCAAGCCCAGCATCCTATTTCCAACAGTGGCCAATCCAAGTTACAAGTACCTCGCAAGATCCCAAAACAGTACAATATATTTTATGCTGCTTAGCCTAGAAATAAGCAGTGGATTTTCATCAAGTCCATCTTAATAATGGCTTATGGACTTTTCTTTTAGGAAGCTATCCAAACCTTTTTTTAAACCTCGCTAAGCTAACTGCTTTTACCACATCTCTGGCAATGAATTCCAGAGTTTAATTACATGTTGAGTAAAGAATTATTTTCTCTGATTTGTTTTAAATTTATTACTTGTAGCTTCATTGCATGCCCCCTAGTCCTGGTATTTTTGGAAAGAGTAAACAAGTGATTCACGTCTACCCATTCCACTCCACTCATTATTTACCTCCCCTCAGCTGTCTTTTCTCCAATCTGAAGAGCTCTAGCCTCTTTAGCCTTTCCTTATAGGGAAGTCGTCCCATCCCCTTTATAATTTTTGTCGCCCTTCTCGGCAGTGGCGTACTGAGAGCAGGGCGGTGGAGGCGGTCCGTCTTGGGTGCACGCTGCAGGAGGGGTGCAAGGAGCAGCCGTGCAGCTAATGGCTCTGCTGGTTCCCTGCTCCCTCTGCTGTTACTTCCTGTTCTTGGGCAAAGGGAGCAGGGAACCAGCAGAGCCGACAACCACACAGCTGCTCCCAGCACCCCAGCAGGTAAGAAAAAGGCATCCGGGGGGGCATGGAGGTGATGCGCTGGGGGGGGGGGCGGTGATGTGCCAAGGGGTGGGGACACTGCACCCAGGGGAGTGTCATGATGCACCTGGGGGGGGGGGGGGGGTGCGCGATGATCTGCCCTGGGTGGCAGCCGACCGAGGAACACCACTGCTTCTTGGTACCTTTTCTAATTTAACTATATCTTTTTTTTTTTTTTGCAGTGACCAGATTTGCACACAATATCCTCACTTTTGTTTTCCATTCCTTTCCTAATAATACTTAACATTCTATTTGCTTTCTTAGCCACCACCGCCACACACTGAGCAGAGGGTTTCAACGTATCATCAACTATGACACCTAGATCCCTTTCCTTGTCGTTGAATCCTAATGTGGAACCTAGCATTACATAGCTATAATTCGGGTTCCTCTTTCCCACAGGTATCACTTTGCACTTGCTGACATTAAACATCATCTGCTATTTGGATGCCCAATATTCCAGTCTTGTAAGGTCCTCTTGTAATTTTTCACAATCCTCTTTCACAAACTTTGAATAACTTTGTGTCATTATCAAATTTAATTACCTCACTACTTACTCCCATCTTTAGATCATTTATAAATATGTTAAAAAGCAGCAGCTCCAGCACAGACCCCTGGGGAACCCTACTATCTACCCTTCTCCATTGAGAATACTGACTATTTAACCCTACTCTCTGTTTTCTATCTTTAACCAGTTTTTAATCCACAATAGGACTCTACCTCCTATCCCATAACTCTCCAATTTCCTCTGGAGTATTTCATGAGATACTTTGTCAAATGCCTTTTGAAAATGCAGATACACAATATCGACTGGCTCACCTTAATCCACATGTTTGTTCACCCCTTCAAAGAAATGTAATAGATTGGTGAGGCAAGATTTCCCTTCACTAAATCCATGTTGACTTTGTCTCATTAATCCATATTTTTGAAAATGCTTTGTAATTTTGTTCTTTATAATAGTCTATATTATTTTGCCCAGCACTGACATCAGGCTCACCGGTTTATAATTTCCCAGATCACCTCTGGAACCTTTTTTAAAAATCAGTGTTTCATTGGCTACCCTTGAATCTTCAGGTACCATGCTTGATTTTAAAGACGAATTACATATTACTAACAATAATTATGCAAGATCATTTTTCAGTTCTATCAGTACTCTGGGATGAATACCATCCAGTCCAGGAGATTTGTTACTCTTCAATTTGTCAAATTGCTCCAGTACATCTTCCAGGTTTATAAAGCTTTCATTCAGTTTCTCTGACTCATCAGCTTTAAATACCATTTCTGGCATTAATATCTCTCCCAAATCTTTCTTGGTGAATGCAGAAGTATAAAATTAATTTAATCTCTCCGCTATGGCTTTGTCTTCCCTGAGCGCCCCTTTTACCACTTGGTCATCTAGCAGTCCAACCGGCTTCTTGCTTTTAATATACCTAAAAAACATTTTATTATGTATTTTTATTTCCAACACAATCTTTGCCTTCCCTATCAGCACTTTGCATTTGGCTTGCTATTCCTTATGCTGTTTCATATTATTTTCAGTCATATCCTTCTTCCATTTTATGAAGGATTTTCTTTTAGCTCGAATAGCTTCCCTCACCTCACTTTTTATGTTTAAAACCTTTTTTTGAAAACACCATAGAATACCAATTACAGTTATCAAATGAACACAAATACAAATTGCCCTCAAACCAACTGAGATCATCATATAACTTTTTCAGTTTTCTCCCCACCCCTCTTCCCCCTCCCACCCCATCTCCGACCTCACAGTACTGTTCCCTCATTCACAATTCAACATTATATTTGACACAGTTTTACATTCTTCCCCCCCCATCCCCTCCCTTCCTCCCAATCCCTCCCCCCATCTGCTCCCGCACACCCATTCTACTCCTCCCTCCTTTATCCCCTTGGACTAGAACTCGTATAATCCAAGAGAACCCTCCACTCCCCTCACTTTTTAAACATGCCATTTGTCGTTTGGTCTTCCTCCTTTTTAAAAAAAATGGAATATATTTGGCCTGGGCTTCCAAGATGGTATTTTTGAACAGCAACTACTTGGGGATTAAGGAAGTGTTATGCCTTAATCCCTCCAGTAGATGGCTGCTTAATCAGACCACCTTTTTATACCTTGGACATGCCTGAAAATGTCTACATAAGGAGTCATTTTTAGATATGAACATTTCTTCCGCTTTGGTAATCGCTCTTGGACATCCAGATTTCAGGGCCTCTATCAATCTCACCAAAACACACCCACAAACTTCCCCCTTGCTATTTGGATATACTGCAGTGTTGGACGTACCTTTTAGCCTTTGCAAAATCAGTACTTGGATATTTCAAGCATATAGACATTCATGTTGGCTCTTTGAGACAACCATATGCTTCAAAAATAAACCCCACAGGCATCTAGCTTAAGTGGCAGAAATCAGATCTACTGCAGAGCAGGTGTAAATGTTCACATCTAGATGATTAAAGCCTGTGCATAAATTATTGTGTTTTTTAAGCCACATACATATTGGCAAACTCTGCCAACATTCTACCCATAGTCCACTCCTGAATATGCGTACCAGCAAAGTACACACCATGATGTCATGGCACATACTTTTATACGGGTTGCCATTTTATGAGACCATATCTGGTCACATACATGCTAAAATTATTTTATCAATTGACCTTTATGGAGGAATACTCCATAAAGGGGGATCTATTTCTAGGCATCTATAAGACACCTATTTGGAGCCTATGCTATAAAGAAAATTAGATGCCCACTAGCATAAACAGCAGGGGCATAGCTACAAGGAGGCCTCGGGAGCCTGGTTCCCCCCCCCCCCCCCTCTGGCACCAGATGCATGGCTGGCAGGGATGCTCAAGCCTCGCCAGCCAAAGAGATTCTCTCATTCTGCCTGAGCAGCAAGAAGTTCAGCCATTGATGTCAGAATTTTCATGCATGCTCAGTTCATGCATTGAGCTGAGCATGTGCAGAAGTGCTGGTGTCAGAGGCTGGAGCACCCTGCCGGCTTTCTCGCTGCTTAAGCAACACAGGCAGGGGCTCTAGTGGAGAATCTCTTTGGCTGGTGTGACTTGAGTATCCTCTCCAGCAAAGGTATGATTTAGTGGGGATGGGGGGTGGAGGTGGTGGCAGCAGGGGGAGGAGAGAACTGAGAAGAATTGCTTGGCTCCCCTGCAAAAAAAAAAAAAAATGGAGTTCTGGTTATGGCCCTGGTAAACATGCATATACATGCATATGTTTTTAAGCACAATCACTTACACCAGCCATAGAGCTAGTTTGGCTTTCAAAATATCCACATTGAATATGCATGAAATGCATTGGTATGGATGGCCTGCCCATATACAAATGCATCTCATGCATATTTGGTATGGACACCTGAATATCTATTAGACTTTAGTGCATTCCAGGATCAGAGTTCTCATGCACTGTACCCTGGTTCCTCTTTTTCCAGCATTTTCTGTGGCTTTGTTCAAGAGGCTGTTTGTGGTCATTCCTCCCCCCCATGTGACTCTAAAATTATTTTAAAGAATGAAATAAAAGAGAAAAGGTGAAAAGGCAACAACCTATTTATATTTCATCTGAAGGGTAATTTATATCTGACAAAGAATTTTCTACAAACAGCCAGTGCTGACCCAGGAACTGCCATTCACTCCAAGGTTAATACTATTAATTCTGCCAACATCACATCACACATAAGCAATTATGAAAGAATATGGTAATTTAAAGTAGGCTAAATTTCCCTCTCAGAAAACAAAAGTTTTTTCATCCATTACATCAGATAGGGAAATAGCAAACTCCTGGGGAAAATATGGAAAAACCACAAGGGAGTACAAGGTCCACAGTAACCATTCTACCTGTGAACACCACATAACTACTTTTCAAAGGCAAAACATGTAAACATTTCCTTTTGAAAAATACCAGTAAGGTACATGGAAGCAGAAATACCCACATACTATAGGTGACATAACATAGGAAAACTGATTCATTCAATTTTGAAAATCAAATCTATCTGTGCTGTTTGCCTTTCTCAACCTAACCCCTTCCCCCCTCCCTCTCCTAGGGTGCCCACTTTTTGCTGTAGATAAATATGCTTACCTACCAGAACTAGGCAGGCATATTTACCTTCTTTGACAGGGCAATTTTCAAATGGAGCAAACAGGCTGGACAACTGCATACCTCTGAAAATTGTCATCATCATGTGTGAGGGAATATATATTGCTGATCCTCTCTTCCGAATCAAATTCTTTTCTTCACATGTTCTACCGGATTCTATATAGCGCGCCTAGAGATCCGTGCCAAACTCTAGGCATATTCTATAACAATGCATCTAACTTAATTGGCTTAACAAGCTAATCAGCATTGATAACAGATTTGAACAAGCACTGATTGGCAATAATTAGAGTATACATACACAACTCGCTATGTGCATTCTATAATGAACTGTGCCTAAATTCTAAAGCACACAATTCAAAAAAGGGAGTGGAAATGGGTGGGAAAATGGGCATTCCATAATTTACACACATTGTTATAGACTATGGCCCACTGCATATAAATCTACACGCAGGGATTTATGCCACGTTTTCATTGGTGTAAATGGACATGCTTAGTTTTAAGCTCTGGGATATCAACTAAGTATATCCTATATACCACATCTAAATCTAGCATCGCTTATGTTTAATGTGTGGAGTTTTTAGTCAACATATATAGAAACGGGTCCTTTATTCCTAACATTTGGCATATGATTCTTCTTTGGGCTGTGGTATAGTTTAGCAGACAGCTTTTCTTCTGGCTGTTACTGTGGAACACTAGCAGGGGCATTTTCGAAAGAGAAGGGCACCCATCTTTCGACACAAATCGAGAGATGGGCGTCCTTCTCTCAGGGTTGCCCAAATTGGCATAATCGAAAGCTGATTTTGGGCATCCTCAACTGCAGTCCGTCGTGGGGATGACCAAAGTTCATGTCGGAATGTCGGAAGCGTAGCAAAGGTGGGACTGGGGCGTGCTTAAGAGATGGGTGTCCTCGGCCGATAATGGAAAAAAGAAGTGCGTCCCTGACGAGCATTTGGTTGATTTTATTTGTCCATTTTTTTTCACGACCAAGCCTCAAAAAGGTGTCCAAACTGACCAGATAACCACCGGAGAGAATTGGGGATGGCCTCCCCTTACTCCCCCAGTGGTCACCAACCCCCTCCCACCCTAAAAAAAAATATTATTTTTTTTTGCCAGCCTCAGATGTCATACCCAGCTCCCTGACAGCAGTATGCAGGTACCTGGAGCAGTTTTAGTGGGTGCAGTGCACTTCAGGCAGGTGGACTCAGGCCCATCCCTCCCTACCTGTTACACTTGTGCTGGTAAAGGTGAGCCCTTCAAAACCCACCCAAAACCCACTGTACCCACATGTAGGTGCCCCCCTTCTCCCCTTAGGGCTATGGTAGTGGTGCATAGTTGTGGGGAGTGGGTTTTGGGGGGGGGGGCCCAGCACTGAAGGTAAGGGAGCTATGCACCTGGGAGCAATTTGTGAAGTCCACTGCAGTGCCCCCTAGGGTGCCTGGTTGGTGTCCTGGCATGTGAAGGGGACCAGTGCAGTACAAATGCTGGCTCCTTCCATGACCAAATGCCTTGGATTTGGCTGTTTTTGAGATGGGCGTCCTCGGTTTCCATTATCACCGAAAACTGGGGACAACCACCTCTAAGGTCGACCATCTCAACATTTAGGTTGACCATCTCTAAGATCGACCTAAATGTTGCGATTTGGGCGTCCCCGACCATATTATCAAAACGAAAGATGGACGCCCATCTTGTTTCAATAATAGCAGTTTTCCCACCCCTTCGCCAGAACGTCCTTACAGATGGGCGTCCTTAGAGATGGTCGTCCCCGTTCGATTATGCCCCTCCACATGAGAGAATGAATAGTGTTCACATCCATTAAAGTAGCTTTTTGAATTTCTTGCTTATCTCTAAAAAAGTGAATGCTATTTTTCAGTTAACAAAATATTACTGTTTCTTCATTTTGCTTCTGCTTCTGAGTGCAGGATTTCAGAACAGAGACTCAGGGATCCTTTTACTAAGGTGTGCTAAAAAATAGCCTGTGCTGTTGTAGATGCATGCTTTGGACGGACACAGGTCCCTTTTTTAGCATCTGCAAAAAAGGCCTTTTTTGGATGAAAATGGGATGTACAGCAAAATAAAAACTGGGGCGGGTCCATTTTGGGCCTGAGACCTTACCACCACCCATTGACTTAGCGATAAGGTCTCACATGTTAACTGTGCAGCAATCATTTGTGTGTGTGTACAATGCCGATTACCACCCGGTTAGTGCCACGCAGCAGAAAATATTTTCCGTCGCATGTAGGGGAATGCACATTGTGACAAGGCAAGCCCCAGAGATTCCCCAGTGAAGCAGTTGAGCCCAGAACTACGGGTCCCAGGAGTCCTTGCAAGAATGAGAGAAGAGAGTAGTCCTAAAAAGATGGAATGGATTCCTAGCCCCAGCAGGGGGAGCAATGGCTTGAAGCAGGGTGAGCCTGTTACTCCCTTCCCCACTAGAGGGAGAGGGAAGGATGACGCTCAGTTTCCCTGGCTTTGCCATCAGTATATAATTCCCACCAGCTGTGAGAAGGGCAGAGCAGATTTCCTGGAGGCTCTCAGTCACCAGGAGAGAGGGGAGACGAATGGAGTGAGAGATTCCATGGAGTATGTGGAAGAAGGAGGTAGCCTGCCTGCCACTAGAGCTGCCCAAGGGAGAGGAGCCAGCTACCATGGAGTGGGAGAATTCAAAGGTTGCCCTGCCCAGCACTTGAAGGCAGTGGAGGAGGCCACACCGGCCTGATGCTGAGATGTGGGAGAAACTGCCAACCTTGTTCCTTACAGGGTTCCCTCTGTGCTGTGAAAAGGCAGGTGATTTGTGGTATTGGTTTGACATGCAAAGACTGTCCATGAAGATTAGTTCTGAACTGATGTGCTATATTGGAAGTGTGCTGAACTCTTACTAAACCCTTCTGAAGGAGGGGGAAGGGAAAGCTAATGCCCTAATAGAAGACCTGAGGTCTTAAGGAGCTGAGCATTAGCTGAGGGATTTTGAGACCTAGACTGTACCTTTTTCATTTTGAAGATTATCTTATGAGGACTGTACCTTTTTATTTTGAAGACTATATTAAGAGGGCTGTACCTTTTGTTTTGAAGAATATAATTATGAGTTTTGGTATGAAATTGCCTTGATACTAAAATACTTTGGCCCTGAATCCCAGTATCAGCAGTATTCTGTCCTGGAACCTTGGGAGCCCCGCAGGCTTGCTGGCTCCACCCAAGAGGAGGAAGCGGACCCCCCCCCCCCCTTTACAGCATACAAAATGAAATTACTGCCCGTGATAGCCAGGTGGTAGTTCTGAATTGGCGCACATTGGGCAAGCGTGGAGGGGCATTTTCAAAAGGGACGTCCAAGTTGCGATTTGGACGTCCTTGCAAAATGGCGAAATCCAGGGGCGGGGAAACCCGTACTTTCGAAACAAGATGGACATCCATCTTTCGTTTCAAAAATGCCATCAGGGACGTCCAAATCCTTAAATTTGGACATCCCTAGATTTTGGTCATCCTTAGACATGGATGTTTCTGACTTTCGCCGATTTTCAAAACCAAAGACGTCCATGTCAAAAACGGCCAAATACAAGCCATTTGGTCATGGGAGGAGCCAGCATTTCTAGTGCACTGGTCCCCCTGACATGCCAGGACAGCAACCGGCCACCCTAGGGGGCACTGCAAGGGACTTCATAAATTGCTACCAGAAACATAGCTTGCTTTTATTTATTTATTTATTTATTTATTTATTTATTTATTTATTGCATTTGTATCCCACACCTATTTGCAGGCTCAATGTGGCTTACATAGTTTTGTTAACAAAGCTTCCTTACCTTGTGTGCTGAGGCCCCAAAACCCAATACCCACAACTGGACACCACTACCATAGCACTTAAAGGTGAAGGGGGCACCTATATATGGGTACAGTGGGTTTGTGGTGGGTTTTGGAGAGCTTGCTGTTTACTCCACAAATGTAACAGGTAGGGGGGGTATGGGCCTGGGTCTGCCTGTTTGAAGTGCACTGCAGTACCCACTAAAACTGCTCCAGGGACCTTCATGCGCTGTCATGGACCTGATTATGACATCTGAGGCTGGCACAACATATTTTTAAAGATTTTTTTTAGGGTGGGAGGGGGTTAGTGACCACTGGGGGAGTAACGAGAGGTCATCCTTGATTCTCTCCAGTGGTCATCTGATCATTTCGGGCACCTTTTTTTGCCTTAGTCGTAAGAAAATCGGGTCCGGGTGAAAACGTCCAAGTGTTAGTCAGGGACGTCCCTGTTTTCTTCGATTATGGGTCAAGGATGTCCAAGTGTTAGGCACGCCCAAGTCCCGCGTTCGCTACACCTCCGACACGCCCCCTTGAAGTTTGGCAGTCCTTGTGTCGGAGTACAGTTAGAGACGTCCTAAATTGGGTTTCGATTATACCGATTTGGACGTCCCTGGGAGGATGTCCATCTTCCGATTTATGTCGAAAGATGGACGTCCTTCTCTTTTGAAAATGAGCCCAATAGGCACCTACACAGCTTAGTAAAAGGGCCCCCCCCAAAAAAAATTTTCAATTCTAAGGATGTTGAAAAGGAACCAAAGGGCCTGTTATTCTGCCAGTGGTGAACAGCATTTTTTGCTGACCACCACTGGTGCTAAACCCAGAAATACAGTGCCAGGCCATGTCCGTACAAAAATAGGACTAACTTTTATGCGGTCACCGTTTGCTGGTTAAGTACTGAATATTGGCACTTAACCAGCCAAGTTTTGACTCCATCCCTGGAATGCTCCCAAAATAGCTGTTTTTGAGTTTAGCACTAACCAGTTATGTTCCACTGAAAATGTCTGGTTTACCCTGATCAGGCAATTTAACTAGCCAGGAGCTGGTTAAATCACATTGAATCTTGACCCCCAAAGAATTTTAATGCTTTTTTTGCTAATAGGCTAACCCCATCGTTCTATAACTTGGCGCCTAAGGATGCTTATGGTTTACAGAATGTTTGAACTTATAGTAGAATTGGAAAAGGTGCAGTGAAGGGCAACTAAAATGATAGCAGGGATGGGACGACTTCCCTATGAAGAAAGACTAAGGAGGCTAGGACTTTTCAGCTTGGAGAAGAGACGGCTGAGGGGAGACATGATAGAGTTATATAAAATAATGAGTGGAGTGGAACAGGTGGATCTGAAGCATCTGTTCACGCTTTCCAAAAATACTAAGACTAGGGGGCATGTGATGAAACTATAGTGTAGTAAATTTAAAACAAATCGGAGAACATTTTTCTTCACCCAACGCATAATTAAACTCTGGAATTCGTTGCTGGAGAACGTGGTGAAGGCGGTTAGCTTGGCAGAGTTTAAAAAGGGGTTAGACAGTTTCCTAAAGGACAAGTCCATAAACCACTACTAAATGGACTTGGGAAAAATCCACAATTCCAGGAATAACATGTATAGAATGTTTATACGTTTGGGAAGCTTGCCAGGTGCCCTTGGCCTGGATTGGCCGCTGTCGTGGACAGGATGCTGGGCTCGATGGACCCTTGGTCTTTTCCCAGTGTGGCATTACTTATGTACATCAGAGGCACCAATAACTGGCATTTACATGAGCAAATACTAGGCACTATTCTGTAATGTATATGCCAATGCCATTCATGTGTGTAACTGTGAAGAGAACATACTTGTAGATGGATCATGTTTAGACCATGAGCGTATCACCAAGTGAGGCATGCAATGTCTAGAATGCTATCAGCTGTGTCCATCACATGGCACACTTATGCATACCAGTTTACACCACCCATTGACCTGTTGTAAGTAGGTGTACCTAAACTTTGGTGCACCAATGTGGCTTTGAGCTAGTATTGTATAATGGCTTAGTTATAGAATTGCCCCCTAATTTTATAATGAATTTGAGTGCATAGAAAGGATTTTATATTCTCAAATAGGTGTTTATAAAATTGTCCAGCCATATACATACATAGAAGTAGGTCCTTGGTCAACGTAACATCTACTTTTGGGCAATATATATGTGGGCATTCCTAGGGGAACTGAATAAACAGAGCAGAGCAGTATGGGCACTTATGCATATGTTTAAAAAATACAGGCATATACATCAATATTTACCAGCAAATTTACCCCTATCTCAGAGCAAGTGTAACTTAGTGTGGCAGTTTTTCAGAGACTGTTTTATAAAGGCATATAGGCAAATGTTTTCTTTATAAAATAAGTGCAACATATCTGCATATATTGCATTTTCTGTTTAGATGCACTGTTATGAATTACCCCCCAATCTGGGGGGGGGGGGGGGGAGAGAATTCTATATAGTGTGCCTAGAGATCTGTGCTGAAATCCAAGCTTATTCTATAGCAACGCGCATAACTTAATTGGCATAACAAGCTAATCAGGGTTGATAACAAGAAATAATGAGCACTAACTGATAATAATTAGAATTTACATGCACAACTCGCTAAGCGCATTCTGTAATGCAGTGCGCTTAACTTCTAATGCACACATGCAAAAAAGGGCATGGTTATAGGTGGGGAAATGGGCGTTTAATGAAATTTTTGTGCATAGTAATAGAATATGGTCCAGTGCATCTAAATCTACGAGCTGGCATTTATGCCATGTTTTTGTTGGTATAAATGGAGGCGCATAGTTTTAGGCACTGAGATATCAACCAAGCATATTCTATATATTGTGCCTAAATCTAGGCGCCGCTTATAGAATATGCTTAGCATTGATTTCCAGAATGATTTTGTAGGTGTCAAATATAGAATCTCTCCAAATTTGTACAAGGTTTGTTTTAGGAAACTATATTTCATGTCACATTAAAGTTAAAGCACAGAACTGGTTTTATCAGCATGGAAAGATAATACTGCTTTGTCAATGAATGCCTGGTGGAATGTTTGGTTTATAAATCTGAAGAAGTGGCTGCTATTAAGAGATGTGACATTCAACAGTTTAAAAAGGTGTGGGCACCACTGGATGCTTTTTGTCAACTTGTTAATGTTTAATTGTGCTGGGAATTCAACTATTTGAGACTGATGTCCTGTGGGTTGGAGATTGTATGTATGAATTTGAATTTTCAATAAAAATATTGAACATAAAAAGCACAGGTCACAAGGCATGCTCTCTGACTGCATGTAGGAAAAAAAAAAGCAAGCCGTATGTCACTGCATGAGTCACAAAATAATTAGCAGGTTCAAAATGACTCATTTATTCCATTAAGGTTATAACTTTAAAAATGTTGACCTGTCACTTTCTTTCTGCTTTGGTTTTGGGCTACCTGCTCGATAGCAGTTGACCTCAACTGAGGGGGGATATGATTGAGGGGACACTCAATGAAATTGCATGGAAATACTTTTAAAACAAATAGGAGGAAATATTTTTTCACTCAAAGAATAATTAAGCTCTGGAACTCATTGTGGGAGGATGTAACAATGGTTAGCATATCTGGGTTTAAAAGAGGTTTGGATAAGTTCATGGAGGAAAAGTCCATAGTCTGTTATTGAACTGTTCATGGCAGGGGCGTAGCCAGACAACAGATTTTGGGTGGGCCTAGGCAAGACGTGGGTGGGCACCAAGTGTTCTCCCCTTTACTCACCACCAAAATAAAATCTCAGCTGGCGGGAAAACGCTTCTTTCCACATTAGCAGTCTGCAGCAGGCACATGCTGAAACTGAAAACTGAGCATGCGCAGGTGCTGGTATCCTGGAGAATAGCGCTTTCATTACCATCAGGGGGAAGTCTTCTGCTGTCGGAGTTCGGAATCCCCACCTGTTACTGCTAATACGTATGCTGCTGTTGGGTGGGCCTGAGCCCTAATTGGGTGGGCCCCGGCCCACCCAGGCCCACCTGTGGCTACACCACTGGTTCATGGGGGTAGCTACTGGAATTGGTAGCATGGAATGTTGCTACTATTTGGGTTTCTGTCAGGTACTTGTGACCTGGATTGGCCACTGTTGGAAGCAGGATATTGGGCTAGATGGACCATTGGTCTGACCCGTATAGCTATTCTTATGTTCATCTTCACTTGCTACTCTTGAACGCTTCTTTCCCCCCTTTTTAGGTCATCTCCATAATCACAACTGACTTCAGCTGGAACTATGGTGTCATGAGCCTTTAATTGTTAATAATTGGGTTTTCTCTTTTAACCCTCCACCTCCTATTATTTTGCCTAACCATCTACAGATTGTAGCTCACTCTAGAATCAGCAATAAATACATCCAAAATCTTGACACGTGAAGGAAAATTCTATAACTAGGTGCTTGAGGTTAGGCACCCTTTTGTGCATGTGTATGTGCCGAAAGGGAGCATAAGCAACCTAAGTGCTATTCTATAAGGGTGCAGAAGTACAAGAGGGCATACATTTAGGAGAACGGGTAGGACATGGTCAGAGGCCAGTTAAATGGGTTTAAGTACCTAATTGTGGATATTCAGTTGGAGATAACTGGTTATCTCCCGGTTAGCAGCTAGCTACTGACCGACATGGCTGATAAGTGCTTGTTAACATCCAATTGACAATGTTTATAGCTAGTTAACCAATTAATTTCCGAGCAGAAATTGAAGCATATTCTATAACAATGCATGTAACTTAAGGCGCAACATATAGAATCTGATGGTTACCCCCAGATTCTATATAATGCGCCTACAAATTCGGCATGGATTCTATAATAATGTGCATAACAAGCTAATGAGTGCTGATAACAGCACTTAACAAGCAATAATGAGCATTAATTGGCACTGAATAGAATTTAGGTGCACAACTTGCTTACCGTATTCTGTAACGGTGTGCGTTGAACCTCTAATGCATGCAGGCAAAAAGGGCTTTGGTGTAAATGGATGCATGTAGATTTAGGCGCTGAAATATGAACTAAGCATATTCTGTAATTGGCACCTAAATCTAGGCACGGATTATAGAATACGCTTAGTCAGAACTGATTTCAGTGCCAAGTTCTTAGGTGCCATGTATAGAATCTCCTCCTTAGTGCTGAATATCAGCATAGCTAGTTAACTTTTCAGTGGCCAAAATAAACCCGGATATTCAACGCTGGTTGCCGAATGTGGCTTGGCATTGAATATCCGGGTTTAATGCCAGCAGCAGACAGCAAACACGCTGCCCACCACCTGCTGAATATCAGGACCTAAATGCCCACATGCCATTATAGAATAGGTGCTCCCTGCATGGCATCAAGTCACTTACAAGGAGGCACCACTTATAGAATTGCCAGCTAGGTGTATCCTTTGTGCAATGCCCAAAATTTATTTTTCTTCTTGGTAATGCAGTGCATTACTAGCAGCCACTTTTGCTTGATAAAACAGATCTTCCCCACGTGCATTAAGCAGTTTAGTTTGGTGAAAATGTCACTGTTGGACTTTATATTCTTTGTTCGCACTCTTGAGGTTTCCATCTTTATTGCTATCCAATGGTTTAATTTGAGATTGTTGCACTCTCAGTTTTCATATTGATTTTCATTATCAAAATAAAGGCCAATTTTTTATTGTTGCTACCTCTCCTTTCTCAGGCTTTTAAGAATCATGGCACTTTAATTAAATCTTTGTGTTAATGGGCTTAGCAGAAGCTCATACCTCAATAAATCAGGACCTTCCAAATCTGTTCAGCATATTCAACCTGCAATCAATGTTAATTTCCTGTTTGTTCAGCAACTTCATTTTATCCTATATTTGCAGGCCAATTATTTCTGATTACAATTTTAGTGTAATAAAAATAAATTTGATATACATTGCCATCTGTATTTAAATTTACATCAATTCAATTTGTATCAGGTTGCAAAGTCATATTTTATTTTGAAGCAAATCCCAGAAACTAAAAATCACAGTTAGTATCCACATATTGAACATTTTATTGTTTTTACACATTTCTTTTGCAAATGATTAACTTTTTATTCTGTCACTCCTGCACATATCATGATCCATAGAAGTATCTGACAAATAGGAAATGACATGTGGAAAGTTGTGTAAATGTCTCTGCAATTATCAGCATTGATGTTTATAGCTTTTTTACTTTTTTTTCAATTTCCTTCAGTCTGAAATTCAACATTTGATTAGACATCTCTCTGATATTGCAAACCTTTACAAAATAACCCCATTTTGGGGCTCTTTTACTAAAGGATACTTAACAATTAATACATGAATTAGCATGTAGAAATTGTTAGTGCATGGCCGCACTAACAGTTACCACACTGGTATGACAGTGGATGCTAATTCATGCGCTAACTGTGCAGCCTATTATGAGGCAGCAAATGGGCATATTAGGAATAGAAAATACGTGTGGACTACATATGTTAGTGCAGGTCACTTAGAGGGGCATAATTGAACGAAAACGCCTATCTCCATGGGCGTTTATCTCCGAGAACGGGTCCGTGAAGGGGCGGACCGAACCGTATTTTGGGAAAAAATAGACACCCATGTTTTATTCAACAATGTGTGAGCTGGGCGTTTTTGTTTTTCAGCGATAATGGAAAATGAAAGCGCCCAGCTCAAAACGAATAAATCCAAGACATTTATTCGTGGGAGGGGCCAGGATTCGTAGTGCACTGGTCCCCCTCACATGCCAGGACATCAACCGGGCACCCTAGGGGGCACTTTTACAAAACCAAAAAAACAGGTAAAAGAGCTCCCAGGTGCATAGCACCCTTCCCTTGTGTGTTGAGCCCCCCAAATCCCCCTCAAAACCCACTGCCCACAAGTCTACACCATTACTATAGCCCTAAGGGGTGAAGGGGGGCACCTACATGTGGGTACAGTGGGTTTGGGGGGGTTGGACGACTAATAAGCATTAAGCAGCACAATTGTAACAGGTAGGGGGGATGGGCCTGGGTCCACCTGCCTGAAGTCCACTGCACCCCCTAACAACTCCTCCAGTGACCTGCATACTGCTGCCAGGGAGCTGGGTATGACATTTGAGGGTGAAAATAAAAAGTTGTGAAACATCATTTTTTTGTGGTGGGAGGGGGTTAGTGACCACTGGGGGAGTCAGGGGAGGTCATCCCCGATTCCCTCGGGTGGTCATCTGGTCATTTAGGGCACTTTTTGGGGCCTTATTCGTGAAAAAACAGGGTCCAGGAAAAGTGTCCTAAATTCTAGCTAAAAACGCATACTTTTTTCCCATTATCAGTGAAATGCGCCCATCTTTGTTCGGCAGATAACCACGCCCCAGTTCTGCCTTCGCCACACCTCTGACACGCCCCCATCAACTTTGTCCGCATCCGCGACGGACTGCAGTTGAAAACGTCCAAAAATCGGCTTTCGATTATACCGCTTTATTCGTTTTTGTGAGATAAACGTCCATCTCCCGATTTAGGTCGGAACTTGGGCGTTTTTCTCGTTCGATTATAAGCAGGTTAGTGGTTCTTTTACTAAAGCTTAACGCACGCTAATGGAATTAACATGTGTTGAATGATAAGATGCCCTTAGGTATAAAATGGGTATCTTAGCAATTAGGACCTTATTCTATAAAAGTTATGCTCCTAAATTTACGCTCTTAAATCTATGCTCCTAAATTACAAGTATAATCTATGCTCCTAAATTTATGCCTCTAATTTAGGGCCTTTTACTTTCACAGATTTAGTATATATTTAGAAGCATTAATTAGGCTCCTAAATTTATGAACATAAATTTAGGAGCATAAATTATCCTCATAAATTTTGGAGTGTAAATTTAGGAGCATAACCTTTATAAAATAAAGCCCTTAGCACATGCTAATTCCAATAGCACATGTTAAGCTTTAGTAAAAGAGACACTTATTGCAGTATGGGAATTTGCAGTACAGTACAAGCAGGAGAGAGTTAATCTAAAGTACAAGAAGCCAACGCTCCGGTTTACTAAGCAGCACTAGCAGCTGTCCATGTTCTAGTGCCAGCATGGCCCATTCACTTTGAATGGGCTGTGTTGTTACTAGCTCATGGACAGCAGCTAGCGCTGTTTTATAAACAGATCCCCAAGCAAAGTGAAAAAAGCATAGAGTGCCTCCAAGGATGAATTGGCATCTAAAGTTTATTAAGGGACCTGACATGCAGGGCTGCCAAGAGGGGGGAGCAGGGGGGACAAAATTCCCCGGGCCTCCAAGGGGGGCCCAGCACCGTAGTTCCCAGTTTCACCCGCCCACCCTTGACTCCATCAACATCCCCCCCTCTGTCCGCCACCAGGACCCCTGCATTTAAATCACAATGCCTCACCTCAGTGTGAAAGTGCAGTGGCAGATTGCCTCCCTTCGGGCCTTCCCTCCCTGTGTCCCACCCTCGTCTGCTGTAACTTCCTGTTTCCGTGAGGGCGGGACACGGAGGTAAAGGCCCGAAGGGAGGCGATCTGCTGATGCTTTCACATGGAGGTCAGGTGCTGTGATTTGAATGCAGGGGGGCCTGGTGGCAGACAGAGTGGGGCTATTGACGGGGCTGCTGCCAAGACTGTCCAACAACAGACCATTCATTTCTCTTACTGAGCAGCAAAAAAACCCCAGATGAACAGTCCGTTGTTGGACAGTCTTGGCAGCATATTTTAGCTGTATGAACCAGCCACATTGTTTTAACCATTGTATGTATTGTTAATACTTATTGATCTTTCAAGGAAAAAAATACTTACGTTGATGATTGCTGATGCAGGTGCTTCGCCAAAACATGGCCTGTTTCGGGTTCTATAAATTTAGTTGCCAACCCATCCTTGGAGGCCCACTGTTCTTTTTTTCACTTGGCTTCTATCACTACACTTACCATGTGATAGTATGCCCAAAAGCTGTGGCAACGTTTAGTACGGTTGTGGTAAAGAATGACAGCTCACTGTCAACTATGCAATCTTTAGTTCAGAAGTTGGACCGGAAGAGTACCGAGTCCCAGAAATTAAGTACTGCACTGGTGAAAAACAAGATTGTTTCAGATAGACAAGTAGAGAATTTGGAGAATGCAATGAGGTTCCTGAAGTTATGTTTTTAATATTTTCCTAAGCATCTTATTTTTTCCTCTAGTCAGTTCTTGAGGAGCTATTTGGAGGAAATCCTGATGATACCTAAGGAAGCTTTTCCTCCAATTTCTAAGTCACATTGGGCCTTAGTCTATAAAGGTTATGTTCCTAAATTTACACTCCTAAAATTTATACACCTAAATTTATGCTCCTAAATTTGTGAGCATAATTTATGCTCCTAAATTACGAGCAAAATCTATGCTCCAAAATAGATTATGCAAATAATTTAGCAGCATAAAGTTAGAAGCGTAAATTATGCTCGAAAATTGGGAGCATAAATTTTAGGAGTGTAAATTTAGGAGCATAGCCTTTATAGAATAAGGCCCATATTGCTTCCTCTAAATTATAGGCTTCTACAGTTCAGGTGCAGTCTTCTGGAGCAGTTCCAAATTTGGAATTGGAAAAAATATCTCAGGACAATTTAGACTAAACAGCATTTCTTGAAAAAGCTGATTCAGAGGTGGTGCCTTGAGAAACTCTGCTGGTGACCTTTATTTTTCCTCGGGACAGGGATCATCATGTATTGAAGCTATATTTTTGCCACAGACAAAAATTGTTTCAGGATCAGAAAGTTTGGATTTTTCCAGACTTAACTAAGGTCATACAAGAAAGACGTTTTTGGCAATGAGGCACCAATGGGTCCTTTTACTAAGCCATGAGAAAAGGCTTAGTAAAGGTGAGAAAAGGTGGCCTGCAGTAGTGTGGGCGAGTGTTTTTGGCATGAGCCAGGCCAGTTTTTACCGCATCTGGGAAAAGGAACTTTTTTAAATTGAGCCGGGAAAAGGGCATGTGGTAAAATTGAAACCAGTGCATGCCTATTTATGGCCTGAGCCCTTAACGTCACCCATTGATCTAGCAGTAAGGGATCATGTGGTGATCAGTCGGTGCGTGCCAACTGCTGATTAACACCAGAAACTCTGCACATGCCATGAAATAATTTGTCCCGGCAGGGGTGCATGCCAAATCCAAAATTACTGCCAGGGGGGCATGCTGGCTTGGAGGTAGCCTCGTTTTGGCATGTTCTGCATGCGCATAGATCCTACTGCGCCTTTTTAAAAGGGCCCTCAAGTAATTTCACTTGGAGCTAATTTTGTGTTACATTTTCCCTGAAAATATTTAGTGACACTTCCCTCAAATAAATATACTTTCTTTGATCTGGACTAGTTTAAAATATTTCTCTAAGCTAGGAATTTGTATTCTTCTGGGCCTGGAATTTTTAAAAGGCTGCATTTAATGGATATTTGATGCCCTCAATATATTTTTGTAATTTTCCTTTTTTTTTTGTACCCTGGCTTCAAGGGTTTACTTTCCTTTGGGTTCTTTCTTCTAATTGTGGACTATGAGCACCTATATTTTCCCCTTAATTAGAATGTTTCTTTTGTTACTGAATGTGCATTTCTTTGTACAAGTTATCTTGTTGGTTATGCATAAATTTCAGAAATAAATAATATAATAAAAAAAACAAATTTGGGTGCATGCCCAATTTGTGTGTACAATGTATTCAAATAACGAGCTTAATTAGTGCCAACAATTGGCTTTTTAACAAGCAATTAGCACTAATTAGATTTAATTTGCATTTACATGCATAAATTTAGATATGGGCAATCTGATAAGAGGACACAGAAATTGGACGGTCATGGGCATAACAGGGGCATTCCTAAAATTAATGCATCAACACCAATTATAGCATGATATGATATGTAGCATGATATGAGTTAATTGTCAGAATTATTGATCTTGTTGGATCAGATCTAAATCATATTAAAAATACAGCTTTAATGACTTATTGGGACAGAATCAGATAAACTGGTCTGGCTTTCATTTCACATTCCCCCTTTCCTCTGGAAAACTACTGAGAGCTGGGTAGATACCTAAGGCCATCAACACCTCTCCAAAGACAGCAATCCCAGAGACTACAGTAACAAAAGACAGTGAAACTCCACCTATTACTCAGACTCAGAAGCCCATCTACAAAGACTAAGCCCATCTAAGCTCAATCACTCTCAGACAATGGACCAGCAGATGTCCTGATGATGTCATTGACCAGGTGACCAGTTACTAAAAATAGATAAGATCATTTTACTAGAAAAAGAGCTGGAATTGCTGCTGGGCTGGCTGGCTCTCTCTTTCTCTGGACACTGGGCTCAATGGATTCCTGACCGGTCGCTTTCTTTGCTCTGCCTGCTGCTGGACAACACACACATCCTGACAAGACTCCTCTCCAAGCTCCAGCAACCAACTTTGCAGAAAAAGACTTCTGTTCCAGCAAGATTCCTTCTTCACTCCAACCAGCTACCAACTTCTAGCCAAGTGAGTTACAATATCCAGCATAATTTATAATTTAGACTTGATATCTTGAAGCACATTTCCGCTTGTGATAAGATTCTTGAAAACTACCTGTAGTGTAAATAAACTTTTTTTAAGTAAAATATACAGTATGGTCTTTATGTTCAGAGCACATGTCCTTTCAAAGCACATGTCCTTAAGCCTTGCAGTGCAGGTTAATGTAATTTCACAAAAATAATATTTAATTCCCCCTGTTCTTACCTATCCTTATCTTATTACCTTATAGGTAATTGGTGGAGAATAGAATCAAATATATATATTATTTCATTACATTTTACAATAATCTCTGCATATCAACTCTTTCTGGAGGTCCTTAATCATCCATAAAAACATCAACCTCTATCATGTAAGGATCTATACCTCAGTGCTGCTACTTGGTAAATCGAACCTTATATTAGCAAGAATCACGCATCCACCTCTTCATCGGTCCACTGGCGTAAATCTCTTCTTGCTTATAAACTCTTATCTCTTGTATATCTTATATTTTATGCATTTTTTTATCTTAATTTTATATTTTAAATGTAAGAATACTCATCTTAAAGATGTGGCAAATAATCAGTCAGGGGCTGCTTCTCCGACATAGACTATGTTTCATTTTGAAGCTGTTTCAAGGAACACCCCCTAAAATGACAAAGACACAAATTATTAGAACCTATCCTCCATGCTGATATCTGTCACGTTCCCGGCTCTCCCGGCTCTTTCCCTGGAGTCGACCGCAGTTTGCACATCTGGCAAGATCCTCAGGGCTGTCTGTGGTGCGCATGACATGGCTATGGTAGCTTATCCTTGTGCACCTCCCTCTCTTGCAGGTCAGCGTCTGGGTGCACGGTTCTTGTGTTCTTCGGACGTCTGCCTTGGGCTTCCTCATTCCTATGCATTTTTCCTTAGCATCTGGTCACCACCTGCCTAACCTGTAGCCTGAACCTGACAGTCAGCCACCTGCCTGAACATGTACCCTGGACATGACTGCTTTCAGCTAGCGCCTGCCTGAACCTGTAAGTCTGAACCTGACTCTGCTTTCTGCTAGTCGCCTGTCTGAACCTGTTAGCCTGGACCTGACTCTGCTTTTAGCTAGCCACCTGCCTGAACCTGTAAGCCTGAATCTGACTCTGCTGTGGGCTAGCCAGCCTGTCTGATCTTGTAGCCTGAACCTGTCTCTGCCTGCTGCTGCTACCTGCTTTTTCTACAGCCTGCACCGGTACCTGCCCTCTGGCTGGGGTCATTACCCTGTCTCACTCCACTGCTGCCTCCTGTTCCTGGATCATATCCAAGTAGTCTATCCTGCCCAGACCCTCCTCAAGTCCTATCATCTGCCTGCACCCAGGTGCTCGACCACTGGGGAACCACAGTCATCGCAGGTGAAGCACTGGGCTTTCCAACTGCTGTCCTGGAACAGAGCTCAAGCCTACTGGCCTGGTACCTCTGGTCTCGGAACAGCGCAATGGCTCACAACAAGTGGATGTCACTATAACTATCGAGATAGATCATGACAGACCATGACAATATTCTTATCTTAACCATCATATCTAATACAACAAACCTGTTACAAACAGCACTGGCATTTCTCCACCTCATTCGTTCTTATAACTTCAAAATGGTGGCGCATTCTGTGCTATTTATCTCTCCCTCTCCAATGATGTAATCAGAACGAGAACCAATCCAGAGGATCCCGGCCACAGTAATGTTAACCATTCGATTTCTAAATTTAATCCCCTTGGATTCACTGTATCTAATTTAAAAATCCAACTCTGCTCCAGATAATTTCACGATCGCGCAACATTACCTCCCTCCCTACTTTAACCTGATCTATAACTTGCCATCTAAAATCTTGTAAAGAATGTTTTTTCTCTATCCAGTGTTATACCAATGGTGCTTGAACAGACTCTGTATATATACGTGACTTATGCTCAGTCAATCTAAATTTTATGGGTTGACTACTCCAACCTACATACATCAAATCACAGAGACATACTATAACATATATGACATTTTTGCTATCACAAGTTGTATGCTGTCTTGCTCTAAATTCATTAACTCACCCTGGGGACTCCCAAATCAGTCCAGTTATTGTATGTTGACAAAATTAGCATCTGCCACATGGAACATAGTCTGTGTCATATAAGCAGCCCCCAACTGATTATTTGCCACATCTTTAAGATGAGTATTCTTACATTTAAAATATAAAATCAAAATCAAAATGCATAAATATATGATATACAAGAGATAAGAGTTTATAAGAGATAAGAGTTTTACACCAGTGGACCAATGAAGAGGTGAATGCGTGATTCTTGCTAATATAAGGTTCGATTTAGCAAGTGGCACCACTGAGGTCGTGGTATAGATCCTTATATGGTGGAGGTTGATGTTTTGATGGATATTGTTATAGATTAACAGGGATATGCACCTAACATAATAAGCATGTATATTTGTACCACGTTTCAGTTGGTGCAAATGGCCACGATTAAAGTTAGATGCGTTTCTCGGACATGAGTGCTATTCTATAAACCACGCCTAACTTTAAGCACAGCTTACAGAATAGCAGTTTTTTCAGCATCAGTTTTTTTGGCACCATATATTGAATCTAGTTCCATAGGTTTCTCTGTACCTTTATACAATTGGTTCCCAGAATCTGCTCCAAAATCGGTGCTGGTCTGAAGTAAGTATAAATGTGTGAATGAACTCAACATATGTACATGTGTATTTTATAAAGTATGAATGTACATTGAAACTCTGCCTCTGCTGTGCCAAAATTAAGTCTTATGAAATGCACATGAACATGTCTCCAAATTTAGACTCCCAAAGATCCGTGCACAAATAAATTAGTTAACAAGCTGTTAGCAACCAATAATTGACTGCTAGCAACCAATAATTGACTGCTAACAATGAATTATTGACATTAATTGTCACTAATTTGGATTTGCATACAGATCTGCCTGAGTACGATTGCCATGGGAGGAACATGGGTGGGTCAGGGGCATTCCAAAGGATTACATGCAATGTTATAGAATTTGAGGATTCACGCCCAAGTTGTGTGCTAGGATTTACACCAGGTTTCAGCTGGTGAAAGTCCTCACACCCAAAGTTGGGCACAAAAATCTCCGCTAGGTGCTATTCTATAAAGGACGCTCATCCCAGTGCACCCTTTAGAGAATAGTGTTTGTTGATTTTTCCAGGCACCTATTTTTTGGTGCAATTTACTAGATCCAGCCCATATTGTGTAAAAGAAGGCACACATACCCCATGCACTTGCAGTCACATATTATAAAAGCCCTTTTCTCTGAGGTTTTACATACAGAAATAACTTTAGAAAATTACCCCCCCCCCCCTTTCCGTACATGGATTTGAAAATTAAATCTAAAGTTTCAGTATCTCAAACTCTTTTCTCCTCTAGTACAGCTTTTTTTGCCACAGGTAATATCTGTCTTATGATACTAGGTAGATATATTTACCAGTTATGATGGGGACAACTTTTACCCAGAAGAAAGTAGCTGGGTAACCCTTAATTTACTCCATTAGATCCTTTTGAAAATTACCCTCTTATATTCTTTGTTTCTATATTCACAGCATACATTAGCTAACATTCAGCAGTAAAGTCATTTATGAAGTAAACAGAGTAGAAATGTCTTGGACAGTGCCTGCCAATACAAGTCAATCTGCTAGATTGCTATACTATCTAGGCTTAAATCTTATCTGGACATCAACTAGACTATTCAGTTAAAATAGGTATAGTCCTAAACAGAGTACTGAGTGACATTATCTGATATAGACATAGAACAATCTCTTTTCTTCCAAGGGCAGGGACTTGCTTCTTCTCTGATTTAGTAATTGTTTTTACCTACAGTACAAGTGACTTCAGCATGATGATGCAATTCCAATATATTTACGGACAGAGGTGTGCATTCAAAAAATAGGAAGGCATTTTCATCCTTTAGCAAATACAAAGATTGTGGGGAGTACCACAAAAGCAGAATTGAGCTGGATAGACTATTACATATTTTAGTACAATTATCCTTTTTTTTTTTTTGTTGCCTATTAACAGTAGATCCGAAGAAGTCTACAGTAGATATACATGGGATCAGCTGGAATTACACTAGTACACATTCAGTTGCTGTGTTTTAATTTGGTAATGTTATGTAACATGTTACCTGAAATGATCAGTATAACATCAAGGGGCTCTTTTACTAAGCTGCTTTAGGTGCCAATGCAGCTTAAAATGGCATACTAAGGGACATACTCAGGTATCCTGTGGTAATTGCTATTTTAACACGTGCCAGTCCACATACTGAAAATTATTATAGAGGGGGCATGTCAGAGGGTGTTCTTGTGCTAATCAGTTAGCACAGCTACATGACTGCATGCTACCACTACTAACTATTTCTGTAGATACTACTAGATGTACGCAGCACTGTTCACATTCCCCCTAATTCTATATATAGCGTTACAAATTGCACCTACATGCATGTACACACATGTGCACACAATTTAATTGTTTAATGAGCCAATTAGTGCCAATTGGGTGCTAACAATCAATTATTAGAGCTAATTAACAATAATTGGAATCAACATATGCATCTTTATATTAATTATTTTATAAAGACGTGCATACAAATTTTTCTATGTAGATCCAAAAGGGGTGGCATGGCCATGAGATGGGTCAAGAGTATGTTAAGAATTTGCGCACAGTGTTATAGAATTCATGGGATCCATGCCTAATTTAGGTGCTGGGATTTACACCAGGGTTCAGTTGGTGTAAATCCTTGGGCACGGATCCTGGCACTAAGCACTATTCTATAAATGATAACCAACTTGGAGTGCTATTTATAAAATAGCACTTTATGTACAATTTTTTTGGTGCCCAAATTTGGGTGTCATTTACAGAATTGAGTCTATTATGTGCAGGTACTTTCTCTGTCCTTAGTCGGCTCATAATCTAAATAGCTTTTTGTACTTGGAACAATGGAGGGTAAGTGATTTGCCCAGGGTTACAAGGAGCTGCAGAGAGAATCTAAACCAGTACCCCAGGATCTTAGCTCAGGACACTAACCATTAGGCTACTCCTTCACTCCTGGTAAGTGCAGCATTACACTCGGGAGACAGCGAAGGTGACTAAATAAAACAATGATGCTGTATGGTCTAGAAGATTTATAGATCAGATTTTCTTTGCCTGAATGTGTCAACGTGTGGATGTTGTGTTTACTCAAGTGCAAAGATGGTATTGGCCCTTCCCACAGCAAGGTTGATAGGCATGGTGAAAGGTCTGCTCCACAAAGACTCCTGAGGCAGGCCATTGGGTCAAAATGCGGCCGTGTCGAGTTGCTCTTGCTGATCACTAAATCTTCTAGACCATACAGTATCATCATTTTATTTAGCCACCTTTGCTGCAGTGGCGTAGCCACAGGTGGGCCTGGGTGGGCCAGGGTCCACCCACTTAGGGCTCAGGCCCATCCAACAGTAGCACATATTTAGTGGTAGTTGGTGGGGATCCCAAGCTCTGCCAGCTGAAGGCTTCCCTCTGATGGTAACCAAAACGCTATTCTCCACGATACCGGTACCTGCACATGGTGGAAAGAAACATTTTCCCGCTAGCTGAGATTTGTTTTTGGTGGTGGGCGTGGGGGAGAACACTTGGTGCCCACCTAGTTCTTGCCTAGGCCCACCCAAAATCTGTTTTCTGGCTATGACACCTGCTTCGCTGTCTCCCGAGTGTGATTATCTCTGCAACGTTTTTGTTCTGTACTTCTGTAGTGCAGCATTACTGTATGAGCCCTTACCACCTACAGAATGGGAGACGGTTAGTTTTCATGCAGTAATTTTAATGGCCACGCACCTAATGACAGCGTTAGTGTATGGCCATTATTAGAAAAAAAATGGAAGATCGGCCATTTTAAAGTTGTGGCAAAAATGGCCTTGGTGTGTAGGAATCTGCAGAAGGGCACGCTAAGGTCACTTTTTGTTCCAGCTTAGTAAAAGAGCCCCTGAGAGAGCAGCTTATTGTGACAATTGAGTCAGAAACAAACATTTTCAAATTTGCCAATGACTCATTTTTCTATTTGTTCAATATTTTATGTATTAATTACTAGTGTAAAGACCATAGGCGTAGACTGGGGGGGGGGGCGAGGGGGGACAGTGCCCCCCCAAACGACGCGAGGCACCGCCGCGCCATTAGTTTAAAAAAAAAAAACACATGGAGGCACGCGCTCCTCTCCGTCCGCTTGGCTTCCCTGCCCTCTCAATCTGCGTCCCGCCTTCCTCTGACGTCATTTCCTTTCGGGCGGGACGCAGACAGAGAGGGCAGGGAAGCCAAGCGGACGGAGAGGAGCGTGTCTGTCTACCCCTCTCTCTTCCTCCCTCCCTTCGGCGCAGGCAGCAGTTTTTTCCAGCGTTCCTGGCAGCGGTAGCGATGTACACGCTGCCTTTGGCTCTGCCCCGAAGCCTTCTCTTCAAGTTCCTGTTCCCGCATAGGTGGGAACAGGAACTTGAAGAGAAAGCTTCCGGGGCAGACCGAAGGCAGCGTGTACATCGCTACCGCTGCCAGGAACGCTGGAAAAGACTGCTGCCTGCGCCGGAGGGAGGGAGGAAGAGAGGGGGTAAACGGAGTCACCATCTTGGACCTCGGGGGGGCGGAGCAGAGGGAAGGAGCAGGAGATGAATGGGACTGCGAGGGGTGGGAAGCAGAGGGAAGGAGCAGGAGATGAATGGGACTGGGAGGGGTGGGAAGCAGAGGGAAGGAGCAGGAGATGAATGGGACTGGGAGGGGTGGGAAGCAGAGGGAAGGAGCAGGAGATGAATGGGACTGGGAGGGGTGGGAAGCAGAGGGAAGGAGCAGGAGATGAATGGGACTGGGAGGGGTGGGAAGCAGAGGGAAGGAGCAGGAGATGAATGGGACTGGGAGGGGTGGGAAGCAGAGGGAAGGAGCAAGAGATGGATGGGACTGCGAGGGGTGGGGAGCAGAGGGATGGACCAGGAGATGGATGGGATTGGGAGAGGTCAGGCACAGCAGAGGGAAGGAGCAGAAGATGGATGGGACGGAGGGATGGTGAGCAGAGGGAAGGAACAGAAGATGGATGGAACTGGGAGGGTTGGGGAGCAGAGGGAAGGAGCAAGAGATGGATGGGACTGGGAGGGTGGGGAGCAGAGGGAAGCCTACTGGAAAGAAGACACTGCATAAAACAGAAGACACTGGGATCAAAGCGAATAGAAAAACTAAATGATCAGACAACAAAGGTAAATAAAAGTATTTTATTCATAATTTATTAATTGAAATGTGTCAGCTTTTTGAAATGTGCATCTGTGATATTTTGCCTGTAAATTTCATTTCCTTCCTCCATATTAGCATATTCATTTGCATATTTATATATGCAAATGATATGCTAATATGCTCCACCCATTCTTTGCCCCCCCCAAATGAAACAGTCAAACTACGCCTATGGTAAAGACCCATCAAAATTGAAGTGGAAAAAAGATATTTATGACCATATGTTCACCCTCACCTCTTAATATACCCCTCAAAGTGCTCCTTTTTCAGTGATTGAAAGTATGTGTGCTGCACATGTCTGAATACATAGATGTATATGCACTGTGAATAAATTTGTGCACTTCTTCCAGTGGGTAAGTGTGCACACACCGTTACACAACATGCATATACATGCATTCAGCCCAGAGAAGGCTTTTATACCCATATATACACATTTTCACATATAAAATACGTAGAAAAATTGATTTATTTGAGTCTAATGGAAAAAATATAGCTGTTAAGGAAAAAATGTTGGTGCTATACCAAGAGTAGACCCTAAGGAAATGTAGTCAGTCAGTAAAGAACCAGGGGATGCAGAAGTGCTCAGTTTCATGAGACATTTGCAATATAATGATATATTGAATGAGAGGGCAGAATTTCTAATGAGATCTTCAAAATCTAGGTTTCTTGAGAAAGGAAATAGGGCAGATACTCTCTTCTCTCTTAATTGCTGGAATAAAGTATCCACTACAGTTATGGAAATGAAATTCACTGAGAGGTGGGTTAACACTCCAAAAGAAATAGCTCAGGCCTTTCAGCTTTTTTTTTTATGAATCCTTATATATGTCACAAGGAGTAGTTGACAAGGGCAAAATACAAAAACTTTCTCCAAGAGGCAATTATTCTGAAACTGTATGAAGATGATAAGGCTGCACTAAGAGCCCTAATTACTGCTAGGGGTATACTAAATGTAATTAAGTCCCTGAGGCCAGGCAAGACCTGTGACTGTGACAGTTTTGGGTCTTAATGCTATAAGAAATTTGGGGAGGGGGTAGCCCCAGTACTGGAATGACTATTCAAGAATGTACATATGTCCAGTAAAGCAAAATGAATTCTCAAAGGATATCTTGTAGATGGCTCAATGTATACAATCCATGCTAATGCCTCACCATTTTGATAAATACTTATGCTCAACATGGCAGAAGCTTAAGAGAAGGGGAGGTTAGGCAAAATGTTAGCAAAGGAGGCCCACCATCCATTTTCCAGGTCTGCCCTCCTTTTGTTTTGCAATTGTTACCTACTACCCATCCGTCACTATTTCAGCCTGTCTCCTCAATCTCATGTATGTGACATGCATATAGACTACATCAGTGCAACAAAATCAGTGGAGTAGGATGTAACAGGAGTACTATAGCAGGGTATGATTGCATGTGCAGAGCTCATATCTCCATAGCATGTGCCCTGTAAATAGTAGAGGCCTGCACTGGAGGCTCACAAAGTCATGGTCCCTCTGACAGGTGATCTGCCTCTCCGCAGGGTTCCTGCTACTGTGTTATACCAGTGAGGGCCTTATCTTACAGATTTTATGTTCTGCCAATCATTCTTCTTCTTCTTATGGCAGACTGAAGAGGAGGTAGGGGAAGCAATGGTGCCAGGTTCCCCACTGTTAACAGAACTGGGGATATAATGGACGCAGGTTGTGGGTAGGGAAGGGGAACTGACATGCTGTTCACCTCATGAGGTGTGTGTGGGGGGGAGGACAGAGAAGGGCAGATGGAAAACTTGTGATGGGGGGGTGGGGGGTGGAGGTGGGCCTGTTTGGCCAAATTTAGGGTGTCCAATACTTTTCACCTAGGTAGATGATTGCAGTCACCACTGCAAACCCTGGCAGAGCACCACCTGTAATGGTAACATTAACAACTTATAAGCGCCTGTGAAAAACCATGTCCTGGATATGCAGTGTGAAAGCACACATGCACAGTGGCATCTACATGGCATTACATACAGCAGCCTCTCACCATTCTCCCTTGTCATGTTTCCTCTACGCTGTGCCTGCTTAAGTTCACATACAGGGACACCATGACAGTGGAACAAGTCAACAATTCCAAAACACATTCTTGATACTATGCACTGCTGTTGTTGTGGATAACATCCTGAGAGTGGAGTGGTGAGCGTGTAACCACACTGTACACCCAGTCCTCCATGTCCCATAAATGACACCTTAAGTTATCATTACCACATCCAAACCAGTCTCCTGCTATGAAAAATGCATTGCACCAGGTCTTGCTGTAAAACTGCACAGCAGGTGGTTTCTAAGCAGCTGCACCACACATTCCCACTATGGCACGCCCCAGACAAGAAGGCTTTTTCAGCATGATGTGTAGCCATAAAGATTCGATTTGTTCCTCCTTCACTCAAGAAATAACTCTTGCCTTTTCATAGGATTCCGTGTTTTCCTGTGTAGCCCCCACCCTTTGGAATCTGCTACTAACAGATATTCACTGTGAAATTCCAAAAATGTAAAGCCCTGTTGAAAACCCTGTTGTTCTGTCAAGTCTTCTCAGATTACATACAATGACTGTGTACTTTTTCCATTGGTGAGGGTCAGTTTGAATACCTTTCTCTGAAGTTTTAGTGTCACCATCCTATTGTAGGCTGTGGATATGTATGTGTTCAGATATTTTTATTGTTTTGCCACCACTCTCTCTCCCTTCCTGGACTGCTGGCCAATTGTGACTATTTGTTGTAAGGTTTTAATGTTCCTTTTTCTCCACATCTATGTTCACCATCATGGTAGAACCCAGATGGTGGCATACTACATTTTCAGTTATTAATTAATTCTGATCTAAAAGGATTAGCTGTGAGTCCATGTGCTTAGCACTGCAAACACTCATGTGTCAGTCTCTTGCCTGCATATACCACTTTGACTTCCAACTAAGAATGACTAGGGAAAAATGTAATGCTTACTGCAGAATTGAATGAGACCATGAAGCTAACAGCAGAAGAACCAGCTGCATCATCCACTCACTGTGCTGATGCAGTGCTGGGGCCAGCTATGGCACTCCTCAATGTTCCCCATTTCCTTCATTGCCGGAAGCTGATTCTCTACTATCTCCATGGGCACCTGCAGGTGTTGCTCCACTTTGCCCTGCAGATGCTTCTGGAAATAGTCAAATTGGAGCATTGGTGGAAGAGATGAAGATGATGAGGGATGCCATTGAACGTAGGCTAAAAGTCCTCTCAGATGGTCATGAGAGGATCCAGAACACTCTAGGGTAATTGTTAGTTACCCTTCCCTAGACTGTGCTGGAATCCCAAGATACTACCCCTTTGATGCCCTTAGCCTGCTCCACTATTGATACTGCTCCTGTGGCCCCTGGGGTGGCATCCCTCATTTCTTCCTTTACTCAACCCTTCCCTTTTCTCTAAAGCTTTTGTTTAAAAAATATTTTTGTATAATTAATTTGCATTTTAACAAATTTTCAGATTTTATATCTTAATACAATTTTTACACTTATTTGAGTGTCATATGTTACCATACATATTGCCTTGGATGGCCTCTCCTTGGTCAATATTCCCAAGCACAAACACTGGTATATAGCTCCTTTTCAAGAAGAGACATGAGGGATAAGGCACACTTTCATTACCCCATCAGCTGTATGTCTAATCTGATGGGTTGGCAACTGGCTTCTGACTCACCTAACTGGATTGCTCTAGACCTGGTGTGATCCCATGACATGCAGGGGATCACACTAGGAATGCAAATGCAACTGAATTCCAAATATCAAACAAAAACACATGAGCACAAGGCCGGGAACTTGCAGAGTAATGGCCCTGTACTCAAGTAGATTTGTTTGATATTTGGAATTCAGTTGCATTTGTGGCATTTTTTTGGTGTCTTCAGATTGAGCAGTATTATATTGCTATTTTATGACTTTGGATATTTGCACATTGTCTCAAGACCTCTGATGCAGGCAGTTTATCTGCCGAAACATGGACTGAGTCAGGTCTGTCCAATAGACTTGAGTTGATGCCCCCCATCTTGAAGGTTCCTTGTGCTTTTGTTCTCTGCTCTGCTGTGAGTATACGTTGGTTTCCCTCTCCTGCATCTACAGATAAGATGGAGTATAGATGGAAAATATGTGTGCCTAACTGTCAGACTTGTGAGTTCTTGTACCAAGTAGAGCACTGCTGTGGGCGATGATACGCACCCGGACTCTGCTTGGTGGCCGAGCAACCCCAAGGTTCGCCTGCGGTGACCGCAGTTCCCCGGGGGTTGAGCCCCCAGGTGCAGGTGGCCAGCAAGACTTACGCAGAGAGATGAGGAGAGGGGTGCTGAGGAAACCAGTCGGAGGAAAGTAGAAGAGAGTGGTCCAGGTACGGGCAATGTCCAACAGTCAGGCAGCAGGCAAGAGCGTAGGCCAGGTACAGGCAACGTCCAACAGGCAGGCAGCAGACAAGAGAGTAATCCAGGTACAGGCAACGTCTAACAGGCAGGCAGTAGGCAAGAGAGTAGTCCAGGTACAGGCAACGTCTAACAGGCAGGCAGTAGGCAAGAGAGTAGTCCAGGGACAGGCAATGTCTAACAGGCAGGCAGCAGGCAAGAGAGTAGTCTAGGTACAGGCAACGTCCAACAGGCAGGCAGCAGACAAGAGAGTAATCCAGGTACAGGCAACGTCTAACAGGCAGGCAGTAGGCAAGAGAGTAGTCCAGGTACAGGCAACATCTAACAGGCAGGCAGTAGGCAAGAGAGTAGTCCAGGGACAGGCAATGTCTAACAGGCAGGCAGCAGGCAAGAGAGTAGTCCAGGGACAGGCAACATCTAACAGGCAGGCAGCAGGTAAGAGAGTAGTCCAGGTACAGGCAACGTCTAACAGGCAGGCAGTAGGCAAGAGAGTACTCCAGGGACAAGCAATGTCTAACATGCAGGCAGCAGGCAAGAGAGTAGTCCAGGTACAGGCAATGTCCAACTGGCAGGCAGCAGACAAGAGAGTAATCCAGGTACAGGCAACGTCTAACAGGCAGGCAGTAGGCAAGAGAGTAGTCCAGGGACAGGCAATATCTAACAGGCAGGCAGCAGGCAAGAGAGTAGTCCAGGGACAGGCAACATCTAACAGGCAGGCAGCAGGTAAGAGAGTAGTCCAGGTACAGGCAACGTCTAACAGGCAGGCAGTAGGCAAGAGAGTAGTCCAGGGACAAGCAATGTCTAACATGCAGGCAGCAGGCAAGAGAGTAGTCCAGGTACAGGCAACGTCCAACAGGCAGGCAGCAGGCAAGAGAGTAGACCAGGTACAGGCAGGATCAAAAACCAGGAAAACAGGACAGGCAAGAACACAGTGAAGAGAAATGCTTACCAAAAGAAGCTGAAGCAATAAGACATAGGGAAAACTCTCCAGAAATAGTGCAGGCGTCTGACAGCAGCAGGAACCTGCTGGAGAGGAGAGCTTGTCATAGGTCAGGAAGGCAGTGAAGATAGGAGAGCAGGATTCCGCCTGTGGGGGAGGCCAATCCCCGTGGAGCCACCCTGCTTGTAAGCCACCCTGCAATCAGTGTTATTCTAGTACTGGCTGGTGAGCATTGGGTTGCGAAGCCACAGACTGATGCTCCTTGCTGCGACTTCCAGGCCATGCCCCTCTGATCTGGGCACCCCCGATCCAAAGCCCTTCACCTCAAAAGATCCCCCTGATCTGGGTAGCCCTCAACTCATGACCCCCCAATCTTGGTCCCCATGATCAAGCCCCTCCACCGTAATGGATCCCCCTCACTCCTGTCCCTGTGCATAAGATCCCTGGTGATCTAGGAGTGTCCCAAGCAGGAGCAATCCCTAGTCACTTCTGACCTGCTAGTGCCATCCAGCAAAATGGTGCCCCTAGCAGTAGTCTCACATGTCTAGGGGTTGTGTTTGCTTGATACTGGCATGTGAATGAAGGGGATCCTTTGGAAGTAGGGAAGTTGATTGTGTGGCCCAGATTGGGGGAAATCTTGTGAGCTGAGGGCTTTGGATGCAGGGTGGTTGGATTCAGGGAGGGGCCTTTGGACCTGGGGGCATAGCTTGGAAGCCTTGGCAAGGAGCATCAGACCACTCCTGGAACATCATTTTACTATGATTTTCTGTGCATAACACATCTTGTGGTGTGCACCTATCCCCTAATTCTAGAAAGTTGAGTGCCCAAATTTCCGAATAGCATGCAAATATGTGTACACAGCTTATAGAATAAGGTCAGTTACGCATGCAACTTAATGAATTAATTAGCTACTAGTTGGTCTTAACAAACAATTATTGGCTATTCAGTCCATAGTGGTCAGCGTTTTAAAAAATGTAACAGCTGCAGGCAGAATTCACCCTGGATATTCAGGGCCAGGTTACGTCTGGGAACCAGCACTGAATACCTGTGGCCAAATTCAGCGAGGCTGGCCTGGAGCTTGTATAGGTCCCAGCCAATGTTCAGCCATGGCCCCGGATGAATATCTCCCTCCTGCTCCTGATTCAGCCCCCCGCTTCCTTCCCCTCTCCTCCATGCCCACAATTGTCAAAACTTCTCTCCCTCTGGAATGTTCCCCAAACCCCTCTCCTAGTCTAGGTAGGTCTCCCAGGCCTACCTCATATCCATGGTAGTCCAGTGGATGCAGTGGGGGAAGGAGCAAAGTCCACTTGCTCCTGCCTCTTGCAGCTGCCTGAATATGATGGCTGCTATGATCTTTTGAAGCAGATTGCAGTACAACACAAGTATAGTGAGCTGCTGTGAAAGGTCGCAGCAGACCCTTTTTTCAGGCATCCACAAGGGGCAGGAGCAAGTGAGTTTTGCTTCTGCCCCCATTGTCCCCACTGGACCATCATGGATATGAGGTAAGCACAGGGAGGGAGGGTCTATCTAGACCGGGGGGGGGGGGGGGTTGAAAGTATGAGGAACGTTGCAAGGAAGAGGGGTGTTGTAATTGCCTCAAGCTGTTGGGAAGTAGAAGAGAAAGAAGGGGCTACATTGGGGGGTCCAGGAGGAGGATTGCAAGGGTAAAAAAAAAGTTATAGGATTGCTGGCCAATAATCAGTTCCAACACCCGCATAGCTAAGCAGGCCGAATTAAGACAGCTTTTGAGCTGTCCTAAATTTGCCCGCTTAGCTATGTGGATGCTAGCACTGAATATTGCCGTCACCTGCATTTCTGCTGGCTCCTCCCCAGTGCTACTCCTGTACCACCCCTTACATGCCTGGTTAAGTGCTGTTGCATATTGACAGTTGGGTGATCAAGAGCAATTTAAGTGGGCTGGAGGCTCTTCTTCTGTGCGCTTAAATTGCTTTGATTATCAGGTGTTTGAGTGTGTGTGTATGTGTTTGTTGATGGCAATTGGCAGTTATGTCCATAAATGGGTATTCTGTAAGTTGTGTGTTCAAAATCCAGACCTTGGAAGGGCATGGGCAGGTAGGGGGTATGTCACGGTTATGGAATATTAGCATTTATGCACCAAACTGCCTTTGACCTAGCATAAGTGCTTGCGACAAAAGTTAGGCATGGAAATACACACTTGCATTAATATTTTATAATGGTAGTTGTGTGCACAACTGCCTTTATAGAATTGTGCTTAGCACGCATCATCACAGTGCCTAACTTCAGGCGATCTATAGAGAATTACACCCTGGTGCATACTGCAAATTGAGTTAGTTTTTACACGGTAAGGAGCTCCTTTACATGCATTGCCGCGTAACTTAAAAACGATTTACGAACTAATGGACTTCCACAAACTGCTGAAGACTCATCTCTTTAACAAGGCATACCACAAAGATCAACCAATGTGAACATACATAACTCCTCCACATATACTGAGAACTGTCTTACAATATCTGCTTGTTATACTATTATCATGTTTTATTATTATCATGTTGCCCAAGATCCTTCTGTAACACTAAATGTCTATTTCTAATATACTTCCCCTATTCATGATGTATTGTAAGCCACATTGAGCCTGCAAAGAGGTGGGAAAATGTGGGATACAAATGCAATAAATAAATAATTAAAATGTTTTCCATTCCATTACTGTGTAACCAGTGATGACCTAAATATGACCACAGTAAGAAAACTCAGGCTGCATTAGTGCTCTTTAAAGTTTGTCATCTTAAGGGGCAAATAACATGACTTAAAGCCATAGCACAACTTGATAACCCCCCCCCCCCCCCTTTATGGAGCATAATGTGATAGATAATCCAGTTCCTCATTATGTCCTGTCAAAGTATTTCTTCATCTTAAAGCCAAAGGTCAGTACCCAGGTTTTTAATGTTTGAAGTGGTGCCTGTGTTAGCTGATATACTTCTTAAGTATAACGTTTAAATTGGACTAACATAGCAAGCCATTCAGTGATTTACACTCAGGAGCAATGAGATCAAGAATTTGATTTGTTTTTCCTCCCATTCTGAGCCTGATACTCAGCTGGTGGCAATCAGCATTTTGCTGACCACTGCGGAATTAAACATTGAATTTCCGGGTTTCCAGAGTCAGCGATATTCAGCACTAAACCAGGTATGGGTTGCAGTATAAAGATTGAACTGGCTTTTATGTGATCCTAATATGCGGTTAACCTGTCCATGAAAAAGTTCCGAATATTGGAACTTAAATGGCCAAGTGCTGCCTCTGACCCGGAATGCTTCCAAGATAGCCGGTTTTCATTTTGGTGCTAACTGGTTATTTTCAGCAGCACTAATGAGCAGTTAGCCCTGAACAGGCAATTTAACCAGTCAGGAGTTAAATAGTTTTGATTATTGACCCCACTTGTTAAAGATCACAACAGGTATTAGTGGCAGAAATAAAACTCTTTTTGGTGGTGGCCAAAATAGCAAACAGATTGCTTGGCATTATTAGAAAGGGGAATAAAACAAATATCAGATATTGCCTCTGTATCCTTGAGTATTGTGTGCAATTCTGGTCACCACATCTTGAAAAAGATACAGCAGAATTAGAAAACTACAAAGATAAATAGAATAGCATGTCTCTCCTGTGAGGAAAGGCTACAAATGTTAGAAGAGAAGACACATGGAGAAGAGACAGTAGAGGGCTGTTCTAGAGATTTTATAAAATCTGTAGTGGAGAGAAAAGGGTAAAAACTAATGGCTTACTCTTTCAAAAAAAGATACAAAAGTAGGAACATGCCATGAAGTTACAACTAGTACGTTTTAAAAACAGATAGGAGAAAATATTTTTTCTCTCAGCACATAGTAAAGCTTTGGAACTCTTTGCCAGAAGATGAGGTAGAAGCAGTTAGTGTAGCAGACTTAAAAAGTTTAGACAAATTCCTGGAGAAAAAGTCAATAGATCATCATTAAGATAGACCTGGGAAAAGCCACTATATCTCTGGCTGAGGGTAAATGGCAGGAAATCTAGCTACTTTTTGGAATCCTGACAGGTATTTGTGACCTGGATTTCTAATTATTGGAAACAGGGTATTGGGTAGTATGGTGATTTAATGATTACTGTTTGAACTATGTTCCTCAGTGTATGACACAGAAAGCATTTTTTGCATGAGACTGTTACATGACCACTAATGCAGGCAACTTGCCAAAACATGGGCTGTGTCAGGTCTTTGAATAAATACTGCTTCCTCTACCTAATATTTTTGCCTCTTCTGTCTGTCCCATCTGTGGCTTACTATACTTGTTGTTTGTGTGCTAACCAATACTTTCCCAGCACAGCATCAGCAACTAGAGAACTAGGGGACAGGGCAAGAGATTCTACTGCCCCTGATACAGTGGGGGAAATAAGTATTTGATCCCTTGCTGATTTTGTAAGTTTGCCCACTGACAAAGACATGAGCAGCCCATAATTGAAGGGTAGGTTATTGGTAACAGTGAGAGATAGCACATCACAAATTAAATCCGGAAAATCACATTGTGGAAAGTATATGAATTTATTTGCATTCTGCAGAGGGAAATAAGTATTTAATCCCTCTGGCAAACAAGACCTAATACTTGGTGGCAAAACCCTTGTTGGCAAGCACAGCAGTCAGACGTCTTCTGTAGTTGATGATGAGGTTTGCACACATGTCAGGAGGAATTTTGGTCCACTCCTCTTTGCAGATCATCTCTAAATCATTAAGAGTTCTGGGCTGTCGCTTGGCAACTCGCAGCTTCAGCTCCCTCCATAAGTTTTCAATGGGATTAAGGTCTGGTGACTGGCTAGGCCACTCCATGACCCTAATGTGCTTCTTCCTGAGCCACTCCTTTGTTGCCTTGGCTGTATGTTTTGGGTCATTGTCATGCTGGAAGACCCAGCCACGACCCATTTTTAAGGCCCTGGCGGAGGGAAGGAGGTTGTCACTCAGAATTGTACGGTACATGGCCCCATCCATTCTCCCATTGATGCGGTGAAGTAGTCCTGTGCCCTTAGCAGAGAAACACCCCCAAAACATAACATTTCCACCTCCATGCTTGACAGTGGGGACGGTGTTCTTTGGGTCATAGGCAGCATTTCTCTTCCTCCAAACACGGCGAGTTGAGTTCATGCCAAAGAGCTCAATTTTTGTCTCATCTGACCACAGCACCTTCTCCCAATCACTCTCGGCATCATCCAGGTGTTCACTGGCAAACTTCAGACGGGCCGTCACATGTGCCTTCCGGAGCAGGGGGACCTTGCGGGCATTGCAGGATTGCAATCCGTTATGTCGTAATGTGTTACCAATGGTTTTCGTGGTGACAGTGGTCCCAGCTGCCTTGAGATCATTGACAAGTTCCCCCCTTGTAGTTGTAGGCTGATTTCTAACCTTCCTCATGATCAAGGATACCCCACGAGGTGAGATTTTGCGTGGAGCCCCAGATCTTTGTCGATTGACAGTCATTTGTACTTCTTCCATTTTCTTACTATGGCACCAACAGTTGTCTCCTTCTTGCCCAGCGTCTTACTGATGGTTTTGTAGCCCATTCCAGCCTTGTGCAGGTGTATGATCTTGTCCCTGACATCCTTAGACAGCTCCTTGCTCTTGGCCATTTTGTAGAGGTTAGAGTCTGACTGATTCACTGAGTCTGTGGACAGGTGTCTTTCATACAGGTGACCATTGCCGACAGCTGTCTGTCATGCAGGTAACGAGTTGATTTGGAGCATCTACCTGGTCTGTAGGGGCCAGATCTCTTACTGGTTGGTGGGGGATCAAATACTTATTTCCCTCTGCAGAATGCAAATAAATTCATATACTTTCCACAATGTGATTTTCCGGATTTAATTTGTGATGTGCTATCTCTCACTGTTACCAATAACCTACCCTTCAATTATGGGCTGCTCATGTCTTTGTCAGTGGGCAAACTTACAAAATCAGCAAGGGATCAAATACTTATTTCCCCCACTGTATGTATACATAGATTTTTAGCGATTCACCAGTTCAAGTTCTGATTAGTCTTTTAGTTCTTATGCTCATTCATATTTCTCACCTGCTGCTTCTATTTGCTACATATTACTAGGCTTTGCAGGTCTTCATGAATTTTTAATTGGTAAGAAATGATATGATTTTCTGCTAACACTCAAAATTCATCCATCATTAAATATCTTTTTACTGAATACTTCCCTGCCGTTCTTCTCACCTGAAGTTTACCCATTCCTTTGACAAACTGTCCTGTGGTTTGTTTGAAACACAACAAGAAATGCATTATTTATACTTTGCAAGACGCTCTTATTACAGAAGTTTACTCATTTCCATACAGTAACAGCTTAATTGGGTTGTTATCTCTATTTCTCTAGGGGAATCTTTCTAATACATGAGAAAGTATTTAAGTGCATATTTGGCGCTGTTTATTTGTCAACATACAGCTATTTGCTAGGCACTGCCACAATGTTATTAACTTTGGCACATTTTAGTCTACCATGCTAATACCATTCATGCAAATCAATGGCTTCTCTTTCTGTTTTTTTTTTCTTTAACAAACAAATTGTTTTCATTGTGGCAACAGAAGTGTGAAACTAAATTTCAACATATAAGTACTAGCTTACTGGATGATCTTCCTAAATATATGGTATAATTCCGTACATGGAGATGCAGTCTAATGGTTAGTGCAGTAAGCTGAGAACCAGAGCTACTGGGTTTAATTCTCAGTGAAGCTCCTTGTGGCCCTGGGCAAGTCACTTAATCCACCATCGCCCCAGGTACAATCTTAGATGTTGAGCCCACTAGAGACAGAGAAAAGTATAAAATATGTAAACTGCCTTGATAGTGCCAGAGAAGGCAGTGTAGTTAATGCACATCCTTTAACCCTAGACAGATAGGTAGATAAGGCCTGTATTCACCAGGATGGACAGGGTATAATATGAAACATCTAGTGTAGGCATATGAAATCATACATGTATTCAGCAATGCTATACATTTAGGCAACAGCGCTAAAAGTTTAGGTATAAATGGAACATTTGTATACCCGCTTTTCAAACAGCACATCTTACAGATATAGCTTATGCTGATTATTTTAGAAGCCCTGTTCATGATTTGAACATTCATAAACTGGCATTTAGACATCTCTATGAGGGACTCTGTAGGAAGCTACCACTTCCCCTTACTGACACTCCCTCAAAGTGTCAGAACCACATTAAACCTCACATTCCCACCTAGTGGGGAAGTGACACGGGAGGGGTAGAACTAGGAGAGCACTGTCCAGTGAATATAAAAGCTCAGGGCACAGCTAGGTTGAGGAGACCCAGAGGGAAGCAGTGAAGACCCACTGCATATGCCTCCATCACAAATGTGTGACCTTCAACTGTGACAGTCAGGTAGGTAACGTTCAACTTGGGATCTTGTGTAACTGTATTTTTGACCTGGCCGGATGCTAGTTGGCATATGTTTTTTTATAAAGATTGTACTGATAACTTTGGGAACCCAGGCTAGGGTCAAGTGGAGTGTGCTGCCTTGCTGAGAGACAATAGTACACACTGTGGCCCTGCAGGAGCAGGACACAAGAGGAGGATCCTACATTTAAGGACTATTTTGATGTTTATGTTGTCCTATACCTGAACCAAACAGGACCCCTTCCCTGGAACCTTTAATAACATTTTATTTCTGTGTTCACCTTTAACTCATTGTGTCGCTCCATTTATCAGGGTTCCAGGTTTACCTTTGTTCATATTGCTACAGTCACAGACATGTCTAAATTCTTATTTTAGAAAGCCAGGATATACATATCCAAATCACAAATTCATGACTAGAGAGGTTTCAGTAAAGACCATAGGAGACTGAAGTGGACTATGGGGCTCCTTTTCAAAAGAGAAAAACGTCCAAAAAAAGTGGCATAAATCTGCAGTTAGATGTTTTTCCGAGAAAAACATCCAAATTGGTATTTTCAAAACCAATTTTTAGACATTTTTCTATGAAGTCCATCAGAAGTGTGTTCAAATCACAAGGGGGGCATGTTAGGGGCATGTCAAGAGCGGGATATGGGTGTTCCTAACACTTGGATGTTTTTCTGCCGTAATAGAACAAAACAAAATCATCCAGGGCTATAAGTTAGATGTTTTGGTCTAAACCTGTTTTATTAACAAATAAGCCAAAACAAAAGTGCCCCTAATGACCAGTTGACCACTGGATGGAATCAGGGAAGACCTCCTCTTACTCCCTCAGTGGTCACTAACCCCTGTCCCATCCCCCCCCCCCCCCCCCCAAAATGTGATTAACAACATTACTTACCAGCCTCTATGCTAACCTCAGATGTTATAGTCAGGTCCATTAGAGCAGCATGCAGGTCCCTGGAGTAGTCTAGTGGTGGGTGAAGTGCACTGCAGACAGGTGGATGCAGGCACATATCTCCTCCTATCTGTTACACTTGTGGTGGAAACTATGATGAACCCTCCAAAACTCACCAGAAACCCACTATACCCACATATAGATGCCCCCTTCACCCATAAGGGTTATTATAGTGGTGAACATTTGGGAGTAGTAGGTTTTGCATGCATTTTGGGGGGCTCAGCAGACAAGATAAGAGAGCAACAGTGAGATGTGTACCTGGGAGCATTTATTTGAAGTCCACTTCAGTGCCTCCTAGTGTGCCCCATTGCTCTCCTGAGATGTCTGTGTGAGCAGTCTACTAAGAATGCTGGCTCCACGTACATCCCAATGACTTGTTTCTGTGCGGTTTTCACTTGGATACTTTTTTTCAAAAATGGACCAAAAAGATAAATGCACAGAGCACAAAAGCATCTAACAAATAGCCATTTTTTGAAGAAGAAAAAAAAAGATAGATGTTTTTCTGTTTTGAATATATTCCCCATTTGAATGTTGGACGTTTTTAGCAAAATGTCCAAAGTTGGACTTAGATGTCATATCGAAAATGCCCCTCAACAGGTTCTAACACATTCTTTGTCTGCATCCTTATATTTTAAAGAAGGAATGGATGATTGTTTTGTAACCCAGTCCTGATTATGACTGACCAGTATGATCAGCTTTGGATTAACTTTTCTAGGCCAGTAAAAATAACTTTACAGACTACCTCACTTTCTGCCTCAGTGATTTTTAATAATCATGAGTGAAAATACATGGTGAATAGTCTCACAAAGAAACTAAAACCAGGGCCAGCATCAGCATCGGACTTGAATTGGGAATAACTAGTGAGGCAATTAAATTTGCAGATGACACAAAGTTATTCAAGGTTGTTAAATCGAAGAGGATTGTGACAAATTTCCACAGGACCTTACAAGACTGGGAGACTGGGCATACAGATGGAAGATGACGTTTAATGTGAGCAAGTGCAAAGTGATACACATGGGAAAGAGGAACCCAAACTATAGCTACATGATGTAAGGTTCCACATTAGGAGTCATCGCCCAGGAAAAGGATCTAGGTGTCATCGTTGATCATACATTGAAACTCTCTGCACAGTGTGCAGCAGCGGCTAAGAAAGGAATTATTAGGAAGGGACTGGAAAACAAAAATGAGAATGTAATAAGGCTTTTGTATCACTCCATGGTGAGACCGCACTTTGAATACTGTGCGCAGTTCTGGTCACTGCAACTCTAAAAATATATAGGGTAATTAGAAAAGGTACAGAGAAGGGCGACAAAAATGATAAAGGAGATGGAACAACTTCCCTATGAGGAAAGGCAAAAGTAGCTAGGGCTCTTCAGCTTGGAGAAGAGACAGCTGAAGGGAGATATGTTAGCGGTCTATAAAATACTGAGTGGAGTGGAACAGGTAGATGTGAATTGCTTGTTTACTTTTTTCCAAAAATATTAGGACTAGGGGGCATGCAATGAAACCACTAAGTAATACATTTAAAAGAAACTGGAGGAAATATTTCTTCACTCACTGTGTAATTAAACTCTGGAATTCTTTGCCAGAGAATGTGGTAAAAGTTATTAGCTTAGCAGGATTTTAAAAAGGTTTGGTAATTTCCTAAAAGAAAAGTCCATAAGTCATTATTAACATGGACTTTGAAAATCCACTGCTTATTTCTAGGATTTTCTAGGTGGAGGTTCAGTCAATGATTAGACAATACACACAGATAATACACCCAGTCATTGGGTGAAAAATCAAATAATCTTTATCGTGTGTTACATATGAGACTACTCCACTCTCAATAAGCTGAAGAAGCAATACACTTGTATTCATGTGTGTTTAAACATTTTGTTATATTTTGATGCTCGACAGAGCACAGGCACAATTGTTTGTTTTGTCAATTATATTTCTAGGATAAGCAGCATAAAATTTATTTTACTTATTTGGGACCTTACCAGGTACTTGTAAACTGGATTGGCTACTGTTGAAAACAGGAAATTGGGCTTCATGGACCTTCGGTCTGTGCTAGTATGGCAATGCTTATGTTCTTATAAGTTTTATATAGTGCAAATTAAAATGACAGTCTTCCCTCATCAAAAATACAATCCTGAGATAAATGAAAGCCTGCCTATTCTGCACTTATTATGTACCCTTAATTACCATTCTATATGCAATGTTTTACTATTGGGTCAATATTCAGCTAGCAGTGGTCAGCTGCCAGCTAAATTAGACCTGGATATTAAGTGCCAGACTATATCTGAGCACTGGCATTAAATATCCAGGTGATCGGTGGGAAGTAATGTGGATACAGACAATGTTCAGTGCCAAACCCTCAGAGTTAACCATGGAAAGTTAAGACTGCTTTTTGTCTGGTTCTACTTGTCCAGTTAACGATGTGAACACTAGCACTGAATGTTGCTGGTGCTTGCAGAACTCCTGACTCTGCCCTAAATCTGTCCCTAGACCATCTTGGCAGTAACCAGAAAAAATGCAGCAGTCAGAGCCGATATTCAGCTGCACTTTCTGAATATTGACTCCTGGCCTGCTTATGGTTTAAAATGGACCAGAGCTTTCCCTGCCTGCTTAAATGATACTGAATATTGAGCTTTATATATCAACACTTTTGTCAATGAGGAAAATTGAACCAGTATCTCTTTTGAAGTGGGTAGGAAGGAGAAGGAATTTGCTCATTTTCCTTATGTCTCTAGCAGTTTTTGCTCTCCGCAGATGGTGGGCTTGAGTAGCCATAATGAACATTGCCTCTCCCACACATAGAGGCAGGGTGAGGCCTGCCACTAGATGGACTAAGCATCTGCCTAGGGTGGCAGAATTTGGGACTGGAGGCATGTAAGAAAAAACATCCTTATATCTTACCTTCCCTATTGAGGTACTATAGCTAGTACCCTTCCTCCTGCTGCCTTTGTTAGCATACCTCTTTCCAGGCCATTCCACTTTTGTTCAGAGCTGGAGTGGGAACGTATAATTGAAACTGTATTTAAGTGACTTCACCCAGACACAAGATGCATCAAGGGCAGAGCATGAGCTGGCAGCTCTAGAGCATGGACCTTTATTGAAAAGCAGGGAAGAAGAGAAGTAGAAAGGGGAAATGGAGGATCTTGGCCATAGGCTATGGAGGGAAAAGAAGGGTTTTTTGCCTCCTGGGGTAGGTAGGAAAGGGAAGGGAGATGCTGGCCAACATTGCATTGGGCAGGGGCAGCGGAACTCTTTTTGGTTTGGGGGTACCTAACCTCTTCCCCCAAATCTTCCATAGCATCCTACTCTGCTATGGCATCCAACATATCTATTCTCCCCCTTATCCCTTTCAACCTCCGACCCATGGTGTCAATTGTTCTCTCCTTCCCTCCCTTTCAACCCCTCATGGTCCACAGCACCTCTCTTCTTCCGTTCCCCATTCAGCATCTCTCTTTCCCTTATCCCAACCCCTGCCCATAGTGTTCACCATTCCACCCATTCCATTGTCTGCAGCATCACTCTCCTTCTCTCCCTCTCTACTCCCTATGGTCTCCAGTATCTCTCTCATTCCCTGTCCTCCCTCTTCTCTCTCTAGAATTTGTACCATTCCCTCACCCCTCTACCTGTGGTATCCATTATTCAACCCCCTGTGGTGTACAACATTCCATCCCCCATCTATCTCCTTTCCTCCTCAAATCCTCATCTTCAGCATCTCTTCCTTCCCCTTCCCTCCTCTCACTCTCCTCTCTTCAGAGTATCTCTTTCTCTCCATATATCCCCCTTCAACATCTCTCTCCTTCTCTTCTCCACCCCCTTGCCTGTGATGTCCATCATACTAACCTGCCATCTCCTACTGCCCTCAGCATTTCTCTTCTTCTCTGCTATGTCCGCAAGGTATTTATTCTCTTATCATACTCCTCTGGGGTGGCAACTCTAACAGCTATGTTGGAAACATTGCATGGATGGCCCAGTGCGGAGATGTCAGATGCTAAATGCCTGCTGGATCCCACCCTCTCTGAACTTCCTGTTTTGGAGGGGACAGAAGCTGGCAGACAAGCCTTAAGCACATGCAAATGCAACATAAGAACATAAGAATAGCCATACTGGGTTAAACCAATGGTCCATGTAGCCTACATCCTGCTTCCAATAGTGGTCAATCCAGGTCACAAGTACCTGGCAGAAACCCAAATAGTAAAAACATTCCATGCTACCAATCCCATGGCAAGCAATAACTTCCCCCGTGCCTATTTCAATAGCAGACTATAAACATTTCCTCCAGGAACTTGTCCAAAGCTTTTTTTAAACCCAGATAAGCTAACTGCTGTTACCACATCCTCCTGCAATGAGTTCCAGAGCTTAACTATTCTTTGAGGACACCTTTTACCAAGCCGCAGCTAAAGGGGGCCTGTGCTGGCATCGGCTCAAGTTTTTGAAATGCGCCGAGGCCCCCTTTTACTGCAGCTGGTAAAAAGGTAGGTCTTTCTTTTTGTTAAGTAATGGCAGTGCAGAAAGTGAAACACTTGCTGTGAGGCCATTTCAGGGGGAAGCTCTTACCACCACCCATTGAGGTGGCAGTAAGGACTCCAGTGCTAACTGGGCAGCATGTGGCACTGCCCAATTACTGCCAGGTATTTTTTTTTTGTTACATTTGTACCCTGCACTTTCCCACTCATGGCAGGCTCAATGCAGCAATGGAGGGTTAAGTGACTTGCCCAGAGTCACAAGGAGCTGCCTGTGCCTGAAGTGGGAATTGAACTCAGTTTCTCAGGACCAAAGTCCACCACCCTAACCACTAGGCCACTCCTCCACTACACACTGGCACTACAAAATAAATATATTGTTGTAGCGACAGATATGACAGCGCACTGGGGGTGAGACATACTGCCTGGCTGCTGCGGTAGCCTGGCGGTACTTCCTTTTTATGGAGCAGTAAGCCCACATTGGACTTACCGCCGCTTTGTAAAAGGGGCCCTGAGTGAAAAATAGTTCCTCCTATTTGTTTTAAAAGTATTTCTATGTAATTTCATTGAGTGTCCCCGGTCTTTGTACTTTTTGAAAGCGTGAAAAATCGATTCACTTTTATCTGTTAAATACCACTCAGGATTTTGTAGATCTCATTCATATCTCCCCTCAGCTGTCTCTTTTCTAAGCAGAAAAGCCATTGCCTCTTTAGCCTTTCCTCTTATGGGAAGAGTTCCATCCCTTTTATAATTCTGGTCTCTTTTCTTTGAAACATTTCTAATTCCGTAATATCTTTTTTTTGAGATATGGCGATCAGAATTGAATGCAATACTCAAGGTGAGGTTGCACCATGGAGTGATACAGAGGGATTATAATACTCTTGGTCTTATTTACCATCCCTTTCCTAATAATTCCTAGCATCCTGTTTGCTTTTTTGGCTACTGCTGCACACTGGGCAGAAGATTTCAGAGTATTGTCCACAAAGACACCTAGATCTTGTTCTTGGGTGCTTACTCCTAATGTGGACCCTATCATCAGATAATTATGATTTGGATTATTCTTCCCAATGTGCATTACTTTGCACTTGTCCACATTAAATTTAATCTGCCATTTGAATGCCCAGTCTTCTAGTTGCCTAAGGTTTTCCTGCAATTTTTTATAGTTCATATGTGTTTTGACAACTTTGAATAGTTTTATGTCATCTGCAAATTAAATCACCCACTTATTCCCAATTTCCAGATCATATATATTAAATAGTGAGAGGAAGTGAAGATGATAGACTTTGGGGGGGGGGGGGGGGGTTATGACCTTCAGATGTTCCTGGGGATGAAGGACACATAGCTGAAAGTTCACCTAGGGCAGTGTTCTTTAATGCAAGGCCTGGGACAATGATAGCCCCTGGAGACCAATGGAGTGGCCCTCAGCTTTGTTCTGCTACCCCCTCTACCCAAGCTTGTGATAGAAAGAGGGAAGTGAATGGGGAGGGGGGAGAGTCATATATTTACTACTACTACTTATAATTTCTATAGTGCTACTAGACATGCGCATTGCTGTACACTAAATATGTAAGAGACAGTCCCTGCTCGGCAGAGCTTGCCTTCTAATCAAGGACAAGACATTTCTCAATCAATAAAGAGAATACAATTGGAAATGCCCACTTCCTTGAAGGAATCTGGGAGGCATAGATTTCATTTACACACATTAGGAAGATATTTGGCATCCCTCCTTCAGCTCATTTGGATCCATAGTGGCTCCATTAAAAAAAAATAGTGAAGACCACTGAACTAGGGCATCAAATACTCTTGACTGGCCCCTTCATGGAGGGTTGCTTTTTTTCAAGGCTCATTCTTAGTACTACTATTTGGCCAGTAGAGGGAGCCTTTTCTTGGTCATCTAAGCTGAGTGTGCTACCTCTGTAGAAAGGCCAAGGCTAGCCAATTTTCATTTTACTGTTCACATCATATTGCTTTATAATCTGCTTTGAAAGATTGAGGTTTCAGCACTACGTAGAGTCCCTGGTTTCATCATTCATGTTCATTCTGTTGACTGATAGGAAAAATTGCATTTTCTGTGTGGTGTGCCAGGAATCAAGTGTACAACAACCATCTTAATTTCAACAGCATCTTAGAAAATACAGACTTATTCCTGCAGTAGTAGATTATAAACAGAAACACAGTTGAGGAGCTAGGGCTAAAGTTCTTAATACAAAGATAATTTAATATGGTGTATAGTATCTTGTGACACACAGGACAATGCTGACGACTTCACCTCGGTCAATCCATGGAGATATATATATATATATATATATATATATATATATATATATATTGGAACTAATCAGGTTCAGCAATCCTGCCCTATCTCTATTACCAATCTGAAGAAGCACATCAGCCATAGGAAAGGAGGGAATGATAGATCAGATTTCTAAAAGCCAGTCGGGGACAGATGGGTTTAAGGAAAATTGGTTTTATCATAGGGAGAGGATTTAATAGGAACAAGCTTTGGAGGTGGGTTAAAGAAACCAGACTGTGGTGGTTGATAGACAAGTAAGATTTAGATAAATGGAAAGAACATATTTATCTGATACTATTGTCCCATTTGTTATGTAACGGCATGCTACTGTTTGATAGAAATTTGCTGCCACAGATTTCCTTGTAGGAGGGTTTAGAGGCAAGATAAATTCATAGCATTATGTTTGGAGAATATACAATACAGGCCTTATGTTAGCTTAAGCAGCAAATTGAATAATTGATGATTTCATTAGTTAGCATCTTGTATGTACTATGGACAATGCTGCTTTTCCCCAAGTACTGCTTAGAATCTCAAGGACAGATTGTGGTCAAGCTCAGATGGTAGAACAGTTTGTGAGAGCAAGTATAGTTAGACCCCAGTATAATTATTTTCTTCCTAAAACTGTATTTGGTGCCCTATTACTTGCCAGAATGCATTGAGTTTCTGTGAAGCAGCAGAGTGTCAATTAGCCTTTGTGAAAAAGTTCTAGTAGTGTAGCTTTTGATTTTTTTTCACCTGACCTTCCTTTCTAAAACTTTATTAATAAGGCCTAAGCTAGGCACCTTTGCAGCCTTCCATTTATGTTAATAGCAACTGAAAATTCAATTTCCTGTTTGCTCCTTTCTTTGCATGCTGATATCTGAATTACCCCAACTCTCCTGCTGCTTGATGCTAGAGGCAGAAGATCTTAGGAATCCCTAATAGGAAAGGAACGTGCCATTAAACCAAATTGCATCCTCCCTTTGATAACATAAAGAGAATATGTGTGCTGTGGTACGTAAAAAAAAAAAAAGAAGACCCTGGAAGACAATGCTGCTAGCTTTCTGGCATTTAAAAAAAAATATTTTTTATAAAATGACAGAAGCAGTGCAGGAAAAAAGAAAGAGGAACTGATGCATGATTCGCAAACATTATGTTGATCATAGGCCCTCTGCTTCTTATCCTTTTCACTAATATGAGTTGTGTAAAGTGTAGAAATGGCTAAGGTTTTGCCTGTATAGTATTTCATCTTTTTTATTATAAACCAACCTTTTCCAGAAATGGTTACTGAGAAGGTAAGAGGATCCATCCAATGGAGGGAAAACAGGGCTCTCCAGTAGAGAGTGACATGGGGATGGGGACCTGTGGTAACAAAAATTACTGTATTTACCTCAGGTTCAGGAGCAAAACCTTTTACCACCCCATGGGAGCATTAAAAAGCCTTGCTCCCATGAAAAAAAACATTTCCTTTCCCCTTCCTTACTATTTCCACCCTGCCCAGCCCTTCTGCGTCCTCCTACCTTATTGAGCTGCGAAGTTCCCCTATAGCCCTACTCTGAGACTTTCATGAAACAGGAAGGTACATGAGAAGGCAGGAGCTGGCAGAGGAGGGAAAGCCCTGGAGCAGGCCTGTGGGGGATCTTCTTCCTAGTGAAAATAACATGCTGGAGATGCTTGGGGGAAGGCAGCACGGGCTGGAGCTGGAGGGGACAGAGGCAGCGATGGAGGTAGGGAGGCCGCTTGAACTGAAGGGGACAGAGGCCACACTGGATGGAGGGAGCTGAAGGGGACAGAGGCAGCTTGGAGGGAGAGAGGGCTGGAGCTGGAGGGGACAGGCAGCACAAGAGGGGACAGATGCTGCGCTGGAGGGAGGGAAGAAACTGAAGGGGATTTGAAATGTGTATCCCGCCAGAGCTGGTATTAGATGTGGCTAGGGCCCAGAGCAGAAATTTGGGAGGGGACCCCAAAGACCACTACCAGGCCATACCTTCTTCAGCTTCCAGCAGACTTAGGGCTCTCTCTCGCCATAGGGCAGTTGTCCCAGTTGCACTCTCCCAACGCCATCGCTGGCATGTGTAAGATTTATATTTCACACTATATAGGAGTAAATGCATCTCTATGTTTATTCATTCATTTATTTATTTATTAGGATTTATTTACTGCCTTTTTAATGGAATTCACTCAATGTGGTGTGCACTAAAAATAAAACATAAGCAGTAGACAATTACAGCAATAAAATTATTCATATAACAATATAAAGTATGGCATAGAGGGGCATTTTCGAAAGAAAAGTCCAAGTTGCGATTCAGACATCCTTGCAAAATGGTGAAATCCAGGGGCGGGAAAAACGGTATTTTCAAAAAAAGATGGACGTCCATCTTTTGTTTTGAAAATACCGTCAGAGACATCCAAATCCTTAAATTTGGACGTCCCTAGACATGGATGTTTCTGACTTTCGGCGATTTTCAAAACCAAAGACGTCCATGTCAAAAACGTCCTAATGCAAGCCATTTGGACATGGGAGGAGCCAGCATTTCTAGTGCACGGGTCCCCCTGACATGCCAAACACCAACCGGGCACCCTAGGGGGCACTGCAGTGGACTTCATAAAATGCTCCCAGGAACATAGCTCTCTTACCTTGTGTGATGAGCCCCCCAAAACCCACTACCCACAACTGTACACCACTACCATAGCCCTTACGGGTGAAGGGGGCACCTAGATGTGGGTACAGTGGGTTTGTGGTGGGTTTTGGAGGGCTCGCTGTTTCCTCCACAAATGTAACAGGTAGGGGGGTATGGGCCTGGGTCCGCCTGTCTGAAGTGCTCTGCAGTACCCACTAAAACTGCTCCAGGAACCTGCATGCACTGTCATGGACCTGAGTATGACATCTGAGGCTATAGAGGCTGGCATGACATATTTTTTAATATGTTTTTTGAGGATGGGAGGGGGTTAGTGACCACTGGGGGAGTAACAGGAGGTCATCCCCGATTCTCTCTGGTGGTCATCTGGTCACGTCTTGCACCTTTTTGTGCCTTATTCATAATAAATACATGTCCAAATGAAAACGTCCAAGTGTTCCTCAGGGACGTCCTTGTTTTTTTCAATTATGGGTCAAAGACATCCAAAGACGCCCCAAAGACGCATCCAAAGACGCCCAAGTCCCGCCTTTGCTATGCCTCTGACATGCCCCCTTGAAATTTGGACGTCCTTGTGACGGACTGCAGTTGGAGACGTCCAAAATTGGGTTTCGATTATACCGATTTGGACGTCTCTGGGAGAAGGACGTCCATCTTCTGTTTTATGTCAAAAGATGGATGTCCTTCTCTTTTGAAAATGAGCCCAATAGTATACTATTTAATCATAAAATTGCTCTAGCCAATAGCTTTAACCCAGGACCTCATGAGCATAACAAATTTAAATAAAGGAAATCAATCAATCAATCAATCATCAATTAAAGAACATGTGCATAGAAAAATGGAGAAAAAAAACACTGCAGCAAAAAAAAAGAGGAAATATTTAAATAATGATGTGCCAGGTTAATGCCACAACTATTAAAAAAGATAACTACTGGAAAAGATAATCATCAATTAAAGAACATGTGCAAAGAAAAATATATAATCACTTAGCTTCCCCACCCTGTTGGTAATCCAACACTCAACATTCAGCTGGGATGAGCTCCAACTATATCTACTGTAACATCATGCCATTTTCTCGACAAAAGTTCCCTTCTGTTTCGCTATAGCCTCAGGAGGAGTTAACCAGAAATGGAGAATATCCTTCAGTCCCATAGAGTAATGACAAAAAAATGGCGACCAGCTAAATAAACGCTCTTATGGGGAACCTCCCCTTGCCTTGATATCACATCCAGAACCAATCAACATGCCATCCATATTGTAAATCCAATCAAGTC